>NC_138159.1:2935200-2987700 GCF_964199315.1 Orbicella franksi | reverse complement strand
TGATACGTAGAGGACCCACAGAATGACACTATAGGTCGCATCGGTATACCAGGTTTGTGCAGTTTCGGTAGTCCGTAGAGTTTCGGTGGTTGAGGTACTGAGCACCTCAGTCGATAGTAGTGTCAATAGCGTCAGTCTTTTTAAGCGTAAGTATTTTGCTGTTAAGTTTACGTTGAAGTGCTGGCGTCGGGTCGCGTTTAAGTTCTTCGTAAGTTTGTTTGTCGTTAACCAGTGCATCCATTTTGTCAAAGTAGTCAGTCTTGTCCATAACAACAGTGGCACGTCCTTTGTCGGCTGGTAGTATGACAATGTTGTTGTCGTTTTTCAGTCGTTTCAGTGCTTGTTGTTCGTCTTTTGTCAAGTTATTGTCAAGTTATTCATATCTTCCCTTCATATCTTCCCTTTCATATCTTCATATCTTGATGATCATTCTCTCATCTACAACCGCAGTTCGTATATGAATTATTTCATATAAACTTCACATCATTTCACTCCTCACGGGAAGATATGAACGCAATTAATTGACCTCGCTCCCAATGTGTGGCTTCATAGCTTAGTTGGTAGAGCATCGCTCCGGTATCGCGGAGGTCACGGGTTCGAATCCCGTTGAAGCCTTGATTTTTTTCAGGCTTCTTCTTTCCAATTGCTTAAATTGGAAAATTAACCGCGATGATCATTCTTCACTCTCATCTACAACCGCAGTTCGTATATGAATTATTTCATATAAACTTCACATCATTTCACTCCTCACGGGAAGATATGAACTCAATTAATTGACCTCGCTCCCAATGTGTGGCTTCATAGCTCAGTCGGTAGAGCATCGCTCCGGTATCGCGGAGGTCACGGGTTCGAATCCCGTTGAAGCCTTGATTTTTTTCAGGCTTCTTCTTTCCAATCGCTTAAATTGGAAAATTAACTGCGATGATCATTCTTCACTCTCATCTACAACCGCAGTTCGTATATGAATTATTTCATATAAACTTCACATCATTTCACTCCTCACGGGAAGATATGAACGCAATTAATTGACCTCGCTCCCAATGTGTGGCTTCATAGCTCAGTTGGTAGAGCATCGCACCGGTATCGCGGAGGTCACGGGTTCGAATCCAGTTGAAGCCCTGATTTTTTCAGGCTTCTTCTTTCCAATTGCTTAAATTGGAAAATTAACTGAGATGATCATTCTTCACTCTCAGTGTCAAGTAAGTTAGTCGGTAACAGTTGTTTAAGTTTGTCAAGTTTTTGTTGTAGTTGTTGTTGAACTACACCCACCCGGACGATAACTCTATACGAACCACTGATACTCCTGGGTTCAAACCATTTACTAAATCAGTAACAAGTTTAGCTTGGCTGGCACCCGAGTTAAGCATAGGCCATCGACGTGACCGTTTTCTTTGATTAATTTTTATTTATTCTCCTTTAATAGGGCAGAAACAGATGTCGGTACGACCACACGTGCACTGAGTGCCGCGGAAAACCAAGAAGCAGCGAGTCAAACTCCAGTCACACATGCGTCGAGTGAAAATCAAAACACAGCTCTAAAGTGTTCTCCAGTTGAACATGTCCTCTTCCTCAAGACACACAAAGCTGGATCCAGCACTGTCACCAATATTCTCTTCCGCTATGGCGACGCTCGAGGGCTCACGTTTGTTCTTGGCGGCGACACGTTGATCGGTTGGCCTACGCGCTTTCGCCTCGGACAGGCCTTGCCTTTCGACGGAACTCGACCGAATTTCCTGGCCAGTCACACAAGATTCAATAAGAAAACGATGAATTTTCTCTTCCCGCATGATGCCAGCAAGTACATTACGATAATTAGAAACCCGGTGGAACAGTATGAATCTGTTTTCAACTACATGGGCGTTGGCAAAATTTTCGGTTTTGGTGGGGACCCAACGGAATCGTTGAAGGCATTTCTAAAGAAAGGAATTCAGTTTAAAGATATCACAAAAACAGGATCTTCACGCTTAGCCAGAAATCCCCAGTCGTTTGACCTGGGTTTGGATTTCAAATTTTACCAAGACGCAAAAGCTATCGAAGATTACGTTGCGTTTCTGGACAAGGAATTCGATTTGGTCATGATCTCTGATTACTTTGATGAGTCCGCGGTACTTCTAAAACGCGTTCTTTGCTGGGAATTGGAAGATGTTCTCTTTATGAAAACCAATGAAAGACTCGACAAAGAGAGAGCCTCGAGTATAAGCGACGATATTATAGAAAACATCAAGAGGTGGAACAAGGCCGACGTGTTGCTCTTTGAACATTTTAATCAAACGCTTTGGAACAAAATCAAAATGGAAGGGGAGAGTTTTTATGAAGATCTTGCCACGTTTCGTCGGATGAAAGCTGACTTGAAGAGTCAATGTTTTACAGACCAAGTAAGCAATCAACTAGTTTACGGCAATAAGCATGTTAAGGGACTAACGCTTAAGTCGGATCTCCCGCCAGAGCTGAAACAAAAATGCGAGAGGGTGACAAGAACCGAAAATGATTATCTTGCATATTTCAGAAAGAAACGCTCCGAAAGATTAGCGGGGATTTTCAATGCGTTGCCGAATGAAGACGCTCAAGAGAGAGTTAGCTGGGACGTAGCTAGTGACTTAAAATATGATCCTGTTTAAGAAAAGAAAAAACGAAGTGTCTAAATGACCGGCAGCCGATCAAGGTTTTAAATAGACTAAATGACCTTTATTGTAGTTTAGGCTAAATAGCACTCCGCGGGTTAGTCTGAAAAGCACTCTGGTTGGCCTGAATAGCATTCCGGTTAGCCTGTTTACAGTTACCTTTCAACAATGGTAAGGGTGACACGATATATACAGTACTTAAAATATTCCCAAAGCTGCCAGCCGGTTTCGGTGGCTCAGTGGCAATAAGTATCGCTCGCCATGCAGGCGACCCTCTTGGTTTCGCCTGGCACAATGTTCTTTTTACGTTGTTTTACTTCACATAGAGCCAGTAATTTAGTCTATTTAAAACTTCGACCGGCTGCCGGTCATACAGCCCTCAAATTTCCTTCGAATTCACCACCAGGCTCTCTCGTCACGAGAAGAAAAGAGAGTCTGGCGCCGAGGTTAACAAATTTTGTTTACTAGATTTGAAGGTGAATATAGTGGAAGCTCCCGTAAGTGACCACTTAAAACGCCTAATTTATATGGTGGCTTTGAAGAGGCGGTTGCAAGACCAGCGTTATCACGAATATAGTCAGTCGCGAACATCGGAGAAATAACTCTTTTAGCCTGGGAGCAATATTTGTTGTCAAATCAGGGTTAAAGCACGTCTGTCTCAACAATTGGCGTCTGTAGTGGGGTGTGATCGAGGGAAGATGAAATTGCTTACCATTAGCTCTAAAAGTGGTAGTGGTCGCATTCGCACATGAAGTTAAAAGGAGCTCAGTCACGGAATTTTGAGTTATTTTGGCCACATACAAAATTACATTTTAATGGTAGGAAACCTGAAAATAGCAGTTTAATAAGATAGAAAAACACCAGAGATAATGATAAACCCACAAAGGAACAAGGATGGCTAAGGATGGAGAAGATTAACACGGATTACAAACGACGAATTTGAAAAATTGAGGCTAAACTTTTCAATGTGCGCAAACCGTGACTGAGTTCCATTAAAGTGATTTCACAAGCAAAATTTTGTTATTTCGAAATAATGGTCGCTTAGGAGAAGTGGTCCCACAGGTCCACACAGAGGCTGGACTCTAGCAGAGCTAAACGTCGGTTTCTTCGTAAAGATGGTGTTGATACCTGAATGCGATGCTTTTCTATGTCAAAGCACTCGCTAAATTTTTCAGGCTTCATGCGATTTAAAATGCCACCCTTTCTGTTTCGTGGCAAGTGCCATAAACTTACAAGAATTTTAAGATGATTTTTCAAACATGTGTGAATGAGCAAAATAGATAGTAACTTGCTATATACTTTGATACATACATATATACATTACTTAATTTACCCTCGGATTTCAGAGTTGTGAGACGGGGCCTACGGTTTATCGTCCTTATCCTAGAAGACAAAAACGTCTAACCATTTGCAGATGTCATTACAAATTTGCATGACAGAGGGCGGGTAGAACTGGACTAAGGTACCTCAAGCTCGTTTTGTAGGCGTGTTTTGAATGAACTTTTTTCCTGACCATCTTCAGACGAGTTTTTTGATTTAGAATAAAGTGGAGGTGCAAAAACATGGTTTGACCCATGAGCAAGCATCTATGGCACTGCTGTATGGAGAGTGACCCCCATCCCACCCCTGGACATAGACGTTTTCATGGACAATTTTTGTTAAATATGAATTTTTGGTAGAATAGATGAGAATAAAGAAGTTTTCACCAAGCCGTTGAGTTTAATTTCCCTGAAACCCCTGATACATTACTCTTGGACGAAGAGAAGCATATGAAATTAGTGGCTCACTTCGTAAGTCAAGCTCAGTTGTCGCGCATTTGGTCGGCAAGTCGCGCATATTGTCTGAAACATTACACCCAAGTGTAAGGCCCTCTCCGCCGGGAAAAATTCAAAACGCAGCTTTACTTCTAAGGTTAAGCCTATAATACAGACTATTAAATCCGTCACGAAAACGGTACTTTTCAGAACCGCTATTCAAACCGGAACAATTTGAAAACGACGGCTTTTCCTTTTCGTGTGGACGGCAAGCATTTTGAAAACGGAGCTTTTCAAACACGATGGCGTCACAATAATTATCTGATTTCCCTGACCGAGTTTTCCTCAAAAACAAATCCAAAATGACCGGTGATTGTTGCGTTTTTAAATTCTTTCGGCGTAGTGTGGACGGAAAACATTTGATGCGTTTTCAGAGTTTATTGAAATCGTCCGACGTTGTGTGGACGAGGCATAAGCCATGCTCAATTGTCGAGCATTTGGTCTAAACCAGTGCACATAGGCTAGACTACGAGTAGTCGGTTTTTGTTCCTGAAATCCTCCGCGCGCGGAACTCCGTTAATATTATTACGCCGCTTGCTGCTCGATCGCTCCGCTAGGAAACGCAAGGAAAGTGTCTTACCCAAGAACACAACACATTTGACTCTTAACACCTTTTACACTGACTGTGACACTGACTCTGACCAGGGTTTGAACCTGGAGTGCCCGATGTGGAGTCCTGCACGCTAACCAGTAGGCCTCTTTGCCTTCATTCAACTGTCAAAGGGAATGCACAAGAAATATAAACCACAGTTGAACATCTCCCATTTAAACAAACACCTTGTCATGGTCCCATTCACATACAAACATAATTTATGATTTTCTTAACCTTAATCATAATGACCAGGAGTTTTATCATCTGTTAAAATCTTCAATAATATTACTGTTCTTTCTGTATTCATAATGAATAGCGTGAAGTCACTTTTGTTTCAGGAGGAAATGAAAGCCCTCTCCCTCAACAGCAGAGTCTTGGTCAACAGAATACAGTTTTCACTCAGAATAGCTCTAGTATCAATGAAACAGTTAAATGTATTCCTCACAGGTATGTACAGGTGAAGTTTACATTTCAGTCCAGCTACAGGTTCTTGGTCCTGTAGTCTAAGAAAAAATACTGGGAGCCCAAAGGTTCTTAACCATGAAATCCTGGGTACCCAGTACTTAAGCTTATATGAAAAATGTGAGTTTTTCCAGTCACCCAAAGGTAAAAGTTGGTTGCTTGGGGCACCCAGGCCCTTCTAGAGCACAGCCCTGTTGTAGCTCAGTATATTCATTTAGTGATATTGAACATTGCTTCACAAGAATGGCTCTTGGTTCATACCCAGTGACTTTCGTAAACTTGTTTATTAAGTGGTCCATAAAATTTATCTTGCATGTACACTGTAGATTAATTAAAGTAAAGTTGTTAGCACACAGGTATTAACCTACCCCTAAGATCAACTTTATAGTGGAACGATTCTAATCCTGGGACAAACTTCATCTCAAAGTGTTAGGTAAGTGTGCAATATTTCCATTAATTTATCATCAAATTCTCTTTCAGGCCAGAAAAAGCTGGTATTAAGGTAATTCTTCAACATTATGGACAGCCAGGACGTGTTGAGGATCGGAAATGTGACGAGACTCACTACCCAGATATCTGTTCGTTTCAAGTAACAGAGTCAAGAGATGATAAACTGTCATGCGACGCCAAAGTTTGTGGGTCATCAGATATCCAAATTGCTTCCGTCAATCCAGAACTGGGTAAATCTGTCAGTGACTGGAAGCCATTACCAAAGGACACAATCACTGCTAAAGTGCAGGAGGCCATCAAAACAAACCTGGAAAGGGGTTTTAGTTTTCTTTTCTTAAGATGTGGAAGTAATTTCCAAGCGCTTACCTTTCCACCAACTTTCAAGAAAGTTGAGGATGGTAAGAGCAGAAGTAGTATCAATATCAATGTGATTATGCTTGACTCTATATCCAGACCGCATTTTTATCGAACCCTTCCAAGAGCAATAGGGGCACTTCGCAAGATTAGGGAGGATCCAAATATCAAGGCCTCCGCCCTGGATTTTGAACTCGACCAGAGTATTGGTCAACAGACATTCGAAAACTTGAGGCCATTCTTTTCTGGTGTTCTCAAAGGTGGGTTCAGTGTGTTCTGTAGCTTATATTTTTTGTCATTGTCCAGTCCTTTCCCTGGAATAATGTTGTGTAATTCAGTGCTGGAAATAATTTTTATGATGCAGCGGCTTTTAAACCTCTGTTTTTGCCAGACATAATTTACTGATTTGTTTGGACATTAAGTATAATTACAAATTTGGTCAGACGATATCCATTGTCAAACTGTTATCTTTACATGTAGCACTGGTAATGAGGGAGCAGAGTGGAATTCGCAGGAACTTGGAGCCTGTGCAACTTTAAAGGATGATCATTACAAAGTAATGTAGAAAACTATGTGGAAGGGAAGGAGTAATTTTAAATTTTATTTACAGATGACAATGAAATCAGTGCCTCAGGAGAGAACACAAAGGCTCCTTTAGGCGTGGAGGTGTTGTATGGGACCTTCCAGAAGTGGGGCTACCAGACCCTCTTTCAAGAGGACCTTTGTTGGTATGACATTTGGGGAAGTGCATTAACAGATATTCAGAGAAGAGCGGTGCCAACCAGTGACTCGGAGTTCAAATCAAGGTGAGTGTGACATGAGAGTGATAGTGAAGCTACATGTACAAGTAACATAGTTATGACCTAAAATCATCGGCATGCTGGGTGCTCAGCCGCGGGAGTGCTTCACACGTATTGTATGACTATGAGAAAGACATGATGCCAAGGTCCGTGTCAAGCCATCTGGTCTAGATCACTGCAGCAGCTTATTCCAGTTTCCATAGCATTAAGCAGGTATTTCTGATCCCCCTGGCCCAGCATTTAATTCACTGGCACCCATTCATACACCTGAGTGAAGGGAAGCACTGTGAGAGTAAAGTGTCTTGCCTGAGAACGCAATGCAGTGACCCAGGCCAGGTCTGGAACCCATAAAGCTTGATCGGCTAAGCATTAGGGGACCACTGCAAGTACTAAGCAATAACTAAATTAAGGCCTTGGTAGTAACGCTTCCAGAAGGCTGCTTAAAAATACTTCTCTGAGTTTATTCCTCTCCAACCTTGGCCAAATTTTGACAGCACACTTAACAAATTGATTTGCGGGTATGTTAAGACAAAGCACCTTCACATCTTCATTGACCAGCCTCACTCAGCAATCTTTGTAAACAGTTTTAAAACTTAACCTTCCAACAATCTCCAAAAATATTCAAATATTATTTGCTTTAACAGTAAGAATTTTTTTCAGAAAATCACACAAATGGTCGTACATGCTAGCACGCTCCACGACTTATGTCTAGAGTCCACATAATTTCTATTTCCTTTTACTGGGACTATTTCTTTGCAGCACTGGTATTAGTTTTGATTCACTTATAACCTTGATCATCATGCCCATAACAAACTTGTTACTTTATGGGAGAATTGTGTCAACTACAGCTACAAGTTCACCCGTAACATCAAGAGCCCATCAAACATGTTCGGCTGTAACAGATGCTACTGGTTACGGCCCTTATTGACAGCCCTATTTTGGGCTGAGTGAAATGATGTTATAGTGTCTTTAAGGCATCAGTGTTTTATTTCGCCACAGGTGGAAGGAATTACAAGAAAAGTTGATCAAGAAAAAAATTGACCACTATGGCTTGACACATTTTTCCTGCACGGTAGTGAACAAGTACGGCAGAACAAACCACTATGATTCTCCTGCTAAAGTGTGTTTCAATGGCCAGTTTTTCAGTTGGTATTTCATGGACTACATAACGAAGGTGTACACTGCTTTGCAAAAAGATGAAAAGGCAAAACCTTTGCTGTCGTACATGCATTTTAACACTGGACATGAAATGACTGGAAAGCGGATGATCAACATGGATGCCAACTTGGCAAAGTTCTTCGTCAACTTGGCAGGCTTTTCTGACACCCGTACCATCATATTTTCAGACCATGGCCACAAAATGACGCCGTTTAGTTACACAGAAGAAGGTAGAAGAGAGTTATTTGATCCAACGTTCTTCATGATTGTTCCTGATGGTGTCAAAGAAAAGCTGGGACCACAAAGGACGGCTGCCTTGTTCACAAATCAAAAGCGGCTCTTCATCCTACATGATTTGCACAAAGCACTCATGAGTTTGCACGACCCTGAGAAAATGAACTCTCAGGATTTTTCACAAACAGGCATATTCTCAGTCATTCCTGCCAACCGTACATGCGCAGACTTGTACATGCTTCCGCTGACCAGGTGTAAGTGTGAAGGCTTTGATGAAGAAGGTCATATCAAAGACAATGCAGATAATCACAAATGGCTGGCAGAATTTGCACTTGGATACATGAATGATGCAATACAACAACAGTATATGGGAGGTAAGATGTTGGCTGGTGTTGTTTTTAAAGGTTATGATGTGCTCTTTTTCAATAAACACTAATTAGATGTATGTGCAATTACTGTGCAAAAAATGTGCGGGGAGGGGGAGGGCTCCCTAGTAATAGGCTAATGGGGATGTGCTGCTGGATGGGGTCACACTTTGAGCTAGGGCAGGAAAAAAAATTGAAATCCAGTTGCCCAGTGGGCCAGTATACTTTATATTTTAGTTGCAGGGGCGGATCCAGGATTTTTCTTTAGAGAAGGTAAGAGAAGCTGCACCAACTGGCGTAACTGACGGGTGAGGTAAACAAATTATAAAAGTAAATACAAAGAAGAAGGCTTCATCTCGGCGGGGGGGCGGGGAAGGGGTGCGCACCCCCAGCACCCTTTCCCTAGATCCGCATCTGAGTTGCCCTCACTATAATATTACTTGCCCAATAGACGTAATGACAAAAAGAAATGCAGAATCAACTCATTGCTTTTCTTATCTGGCAGTCTCAAGTTTTGAAATTGTTTTTGTTGGTGACTACTGAGGCACAGTAATTTTCCTGGTAGATGGCATTTATCCAAAATGTGCCTGAATTATAATTTGTGTTCTGTTGGGAACAACTATTGAATATTAACTGTACCAATTTTTTTTCATTTTTATTTTTTATTTTTTTTTTATTTTTGGTTGATTTCGATAGATAGTTCCAGAAGACCAGTTTTCCAACCAAACATAGTTGAAAAAGTGTTCCATCTTGAGCTCAATAAAAAATTGGTTTAATATTTTTCCATCTTTCAGGTGATACAGATAAAAAATCTGGGTTTGGAAACTGTGAACGCCTTGTTGGAAAAACATTTACCAATGTTACTAAACGTTTCCACGGGGAGTACATTATGACCACTATGGACATACATGTGGTCCCTCCACATGGATATGAAGAGGATGAAGTTTATAAAGTCTCCATAAAGCAGTTCGCTCAACCAAAACAAAGAGTATTTTTTCTTAGTTTTGCACGGCAGACGAGGTATAGCAAGTTTGAGCCATGCGTTGACAAATCGGTTGACATCAAGCTCTGTGCATGCGCCAAAGAGAGCATTACAGATGTAACAAAGAATGGAGTACTATTTGAGAATGGTGTTCCACGTAAAATGTTTGGTTCAGAGACAACTGTGAAAGACTTGGATTTGAATTGTCTCTTATTCTTGAGAAGGGATTATGAAACTTTCTCCTTTGCGCTAGAAGTAGCAAATGTATGCACTGATCGTACTTATAAATTTACTCTAACCGGCTCAATGGATCAAAGGATTTTTGCTAACACGTTGCCCATGAGTCGGGAGCTAACTCCAAGGACCTTTTCCTTCTTAACATCTGTTTACAAATATGTCTCTAAAGTTAATTCTCCTTTGAATTTGAAAGCAAGTATACAAGTGAAGAAGGATGGCGAAAGTGATTTCAAAAGTTTGGGAACAGTCAGTGTTTCATGATAGTAATTAAGTTAATATTTTCTTGACTCAGTCTGAAGTTGATCTATCTACCAGTTTTAGCTATGGCTACATAATAACAGTTGTAAATTTTGAGGACAGTTGGAATTTTTTTATGAGACTAATAGTTAGTGATTCCTAACAGATCCAAATTTTCAAGGAGGGCAGGAGAGGGGAGGGTTGGATATATGAGAAGGGAGGGCTGGTGACCACCTCTCAGTCGGGCCATTCAATGATATTTGGGGCTCAGACTAGCAGTTATTTATTGTATAGCCCGGAGCAACAACAAACAATAGCTGTTATCAATAACGGCTTGATATTAACCTGTTCCAGGCTTTTGGTAAGTAGAGATGACATGAAAAAGTGGGCAGGCCAAAAAAGAGCCAGCAGGGGTTGTGTGGTGGTTGAGGTGGGGGGGGGGGGGGATGGGATAGAAAAAGCCCCCCTCCCCTTGAACAGGCTTTTTTTATGTTGTCCCTTGTTACTGACCAAAAGCCTGGAGCAGACTAGCTTAAAATGATATCGATTTTATGAACAGGGGCTTGCATACATTTAAATGAAAAACCAAAAATGTGAATTCATGACAGTTAGATTGGACACCTTAGGAACTCTTATATGCAGTAAACAATGATTAATCTAAACCAGGGCTCGGAATATACCTCATGTACAAAAAACCAAATGTCCAGTTTGGTTTGTGTAATATTCTGCCCTGGGTATTGTTCTTCATGACATGACATCGCTCTGACCTTCCCCAAGCCCGTTGCCTGACTCAACATACTACACAGTCAATAATGCAATACAGCTCGCTCATGTACGTCCTTCAGATTTTGACATCCAGATCTGCCAACTTTGCAGCCGCACCTGCAAGATTTACCACCTGCTTTATTTTCATGTAATGCAAGGCTGTCGAGCTATTCGTCCATCCAACATGGTCCATGATCTCATGCAAGCTCACCCCTGACAAGGCTAAAGAAACAGGCGCCCCACTACAAAAATCGTGAAGAGTATAACGGTCACCAGATAATAGGTCGCCCAGTGAAGTAGTATATACACACAATCTAGCCTGAGCCGCTTCAGAATCCAAATGCTTAGTGAAAAATTTCCAGATTTGGTTACAAAACGGAACAAAAAACCCGGACAAAGCTTAATGCCTCAAGATTTACAAACATCAAAATACAACTCAAGCCCTCCAATAGGACAGATAGTTAAACTGGAACCTCTCTTAAGTGCGAACACGTTTGCATCCCCCGATCTTAATGTGTTCGTCCAAAAATGGTTAAAAAGGAATCCTGAATTATCAGGAAAACGTAAAATGTCAACTGTCTTGGACAAAAGTAAATCAGCGGCACGATCTCCAACAAAAAATAGCACTTAAAACATTGCCTGATCTCTCGCGAAAATATAGATCTGACTCGGAGTTAACGTCGCACAATGTAATATTTGGGAATGAATATGACGGGCTAGGATCACCAAATCACTCAGGAAAATACGCTTGGCTTGACGTGGAACCACTCTGGCTTTCAACTGCTCCTCCCGTGTATCTGCCAAACATCTTTTAACCGAGCGATCCGCAGCCGGATTGCCAATGTTCAAAATCGACTGCCATTCCGTACCTCTACCATGTTCAGCAAAAATTGCTCGAAGTTTTCCTATTAAAGCATCAACCGTCCCAAAGGGAAGTCTCTTGGGGCATCCACAAGAACTCATACTGACATTTTGACTAGAAAGGTGTAGACATTCTGGAAGGTGAACACGCAAGGCTGAAGCAAGCGTTTCACGGGTTGCAAGATGAGACAAAAAATTCATAAACTCACACTCGAACGCAGTCTTCTGTTTCACATAGCGCGACGATCCTCGCTGTTGAGACAATTGAGCCAGGCGTTCAGAAATTTCGTTCTTATCAACTTTAAATTTTTTAGATGGCCCTCCAGTCCCGTGTTCTTGGACATCGTTCCGTACGTAACCACACTGTTGACCGTGAAAACCGAAAAAAACCCATCGCTGGCGTAGGAACATTTGGGACAAGCCACTGAGGGAGTAAACAGTTTAGGAACCCGAGGTGACGGCTGAAAGAATACAAAGGATACATAAATGTCACTTCGTATTCAAGTCAAAAACGAGACACTCTACACGCCCAAAGGGTCAACATACACTTGGCAGGACTGTAGCCTACTTTAGACGGGACCAAAATAACGCCCATAGTACCGTGTGAGCCGGGACAAATTCTAGCTGAAGAGCGAGCTGTTAGCTCAGGCCACCAATTTTATAGGTGAATTTATAGGTGAAGTTTTTGGCTTAGGCAAGGACCCAAACAAATCTATACAGTCATTTCTCAATTGCGGCTTTAGAATGAGGAATTCTATCAGAAGCATTCTCTCAGATGTATTTTTTAAATGTATTTCATTATGTTTGCATACACTTTACAATACTGTTGCTGCTGCTTTTCACTAAAACAATACAGATGTTGTTAAACAAGTAGACAGTGGGTTTCAGAAGTCAGAAGATGATCCAAAAAGTAAGAAGCAGGATTGGGAATAATTTTTCACACATAGGGTTTATTATTAATCAGAACAGTGTTTAATAATTTGCACCTTGCGACTTGGCCAGTAGATTTTTTTATGGGGCAAGGGGTTGAGGGGTTGGGACAGGGTCAGGGCTTGATTAAAGGGAGCTTTCCCCCAAATGCAGTCGCCATGACTTCTATAACCCTCTGTTTCAATCTGAATTCCAGGTTCTTCTGCAGAAGAATGTCCAACCAGTATGCAAGTCATAGGCTCAACTCCTGTTGGGAGAACTTGAACATTTTTATTTAGATTAGGTTGTGGCTCTGTGTGTTTCAGTTACTCACAAACTCTCCTCAATCACTGGTTTTGTGTTTCTCTGCCATCAGTCATCTTAATGGAGTTCATACAAGATACAATAAAAAAAAGCCATGCATGATCTCTTCCCAAAGGACACCAGCATGTACATTACGATCCTCAGAGACCCGGTAGACCAGTTTGAATCAGTTTTTAACTACATGGAATTTATAGGTGAAGTTTTTGGCTTAGGCAAGGACCCAAAAAAATCTATAAAGTCATTTCTCAGGAATGGAATAAAATTTTAAAATATTACCGCAAGTCGATCACCAGTTTTAGCCAGAAATCCCATGATGTTTGACTTTGGTTTAGATTACCAGTTTTACCAGAACTTGACAGCAGTCAAAGAGTACATTGCCTTTTTGGAAAAAGAATTTGATTTGGTCAAGATCATGGAGTACTTTGAAGAGTCTACGGTGCTAATGAAATGCTTGCTTTCCTGGAAATTTGAAGATTTTTTTCACATTGAATCCAATGCGAGAGTGCATAAAGGAAGAGCTGAAATCAGTGACAACTTAAAAGAGAACATCAAACGATGGAACAAAGCAGATATGTTATTGTACGAGCACTTTAACAGAACATTTTGGCGCCAAATAAATCTGGAGAGGGAAGGGTTTTATGACGACCTGAAAACTTTTCATCGGATGAATGAAGAGATGAATCAAAGGTGCTTTAACGGAACTTTGACCCTTCAATTAGTTTATCCTAGCAAATATGTTAAGTCACCTGTTTTAAATCCAAACTTGCCAGCAGAAATAAAGGACAAATGTGAAAAGATGACTAGAAAAGAAAATGCATACCTCACACACTTAAGAAATAGACAATCCTCCAAATCCGCAGGTTACATCAAGACATTGCTAGATGAAGAGGAAGAAGCTGACAATATAATTAGCTGAGATGTGGCAAAAGAACTTGCATACGATCCTTTGCCGCTATAAAAATATATTGTAAAAAGTAGAACTGAACGGGGGGGAAGAGATTTTCTACTCACAAACTCTGCTCAATCACTGGGTTTGTGTTTCTCTGCCATCAGTCATCTTAGTGGACCTCTCAGGAAACAGAAGTTTACTTCACTGGGTACAAAATGTCACAGCTGTTGGCTGTGATTGGCAGATTTGGAACCATTTTCTTTGTTTCTTTTTTGCAAGGTTGATTAGTTGTCGTCATAATTAACATTGTAAGATCTTTCTAATAAAATCTGTGGGTTTTTTTTCACAGACACAAATTAACAGTTGAGACAACCAGACGGATATTAAAGCTGCTCTCAGCTGACAAGAGTGCTCCTATAGGATAGGTTCTCTTTCTCAAGACACACAAAACAGGATTATCCACTGTGGCTAAAATCTTCTTCCCTTACGGCGACTCTAATTATCTTTCTTTTGTTCTCGGCAATGACCCAATGGTTGGCTGGCCTCATCGATTTCCCCTCATACATGTCTTGCCGCGCAATGGAATTACACCAAATTTTCTGTGCAGTCATACAAGATACAATAAAAAAAACCATATATCATCTCTTCCCAATGGACACCAGCATGTACATTACGATCCTCAGAGACCCAGTAGACCAGTTTGAATGGTTAAAAAGGAATCCTGACTTAACAGGAAAACGTACAATCTCAACTGTCTTGGACAAAAGTAAATCAGCGGCACGATTTCCAACAAAAAATAGCACTTAAAACATTGCCTGATCTCTCGCGAAAATATAGATCTGACTCGGAGTTAACGTCGCACAATGTAATATTTGGGAATGAATATGACGGGCTAGGATCACCAAATCACTCAGGAAAATACGCTTGGCTTGACGTGGAACCACTCTGGCTTTCAACTGCTCCTCCCGTGTATCTGCCAAACATCTTTTAACCGAGCGATCCGCAGCCGGATTGCCAATGTTCAAAATCGACTGCCATTCCGTACCTCTACCATGTTCAGCAAAAATTGCTCGAAGTTTTCCTATTAAAGCATCAACCGTCCCAAAGGCAAGTCTCTTGGGGCATCCACAAGAACTCATACTGACATTTGACTAGAAAGCTGTAGACATTCTGGAAGGTGAACACGCAAGGCTGAAGCAAGCGTTTTAGGGGTTGCAAGATGAGACAAAAAATTCATAAACTCACACTCGAACGCAGTCTTCTGTTTCACATAGCGCGACGATCCTCGCTGTTGAGACAATTGAGCCAGGCGTTCAGAAATTTCGTTCTTATCAACTTTAAATTTTTTAGATGGCCCTCCAGTCCCGTGTTCTTGGACATCGTTCCGTACGTAACCACACTGTTGACCGTGAAAACCGAAAAAAACCCATCGCTGGCGTAGGAACATTTGGGACAAGCCACTGAGGGAGTAAACAGTTTAGGAACCCGAGGTGACGGCTGAAAGAATACAAAGGATACATAAATGTCACTTCGTATTCAAGTCAAAAACGAGACACTCTACACGCCCAAAGGGTCAACATACACTTGGCAGGACTGTAGCCTACTTTAGACGGGACCAAAATAACGCCCATAGTACCGTGTGAGCCGGGACAAATTCTAGCTGAAGAGCGAGCTGTTAGCTCAGGCCACCAATTTTATAGGTGAATTTATAGGTGAAGTTTTTGGCTTAGGCAAGGACCCAAACAAATCTATACAGTCATTTCTCAATTGCGGCTTTAGAATGAGGAATTCTATCAGAAGCATTCTCTCAGATGTATTTTTTAAATGTATTTCATTATGTTTGCATACACTTTACAATACTGTTGCTGCTGCTTTTCACTAAAACAATACAGATGTTGTTAAACAAGTAGACAGTGGGTTTCAGAAGTCAGAAGATGATCCAAAAAGTAAGAAGCAGGATTGGGAATAATTTTTCACACATAGGGTTTATTATTAATCAGAACAGTGTTTAATAATTTGCACCTTGCGACTTGGCCAGTAGATTTTTTTATGGGGCAAGGGGTTGAGGGGTTGGGACAGGGTCAGGGCTTGATTAAAGGGAGCTTTCCCCTAAATGCAGTCGCCATGACTTCTATAATCCTCTGTTTCAATCTGAATTCCAGGTTCTTCTGCAGAAGAATGTCCAACCACTATGCAAGTCTTAGGCTCAACTCCTGTTGGGAAAACTTGAACATTTTTATTTAGATTAGGTTGTGGCTCTGTGTGTTTCAGTTACTCACAAACTCTCCTCAATCACTGGTTTTGTGTTTCTCTGCCATCAGTCATCTTAATGGAGTTCATACAAGATATAATAAAAATCCATGCATCATCTCTTCCCAAAGGACACCAGCATGTACATTACGATCCTCAGAGACCCGGTAGACCAGTTTGAATCAGTTTTTAACTACATGGAATTTATAGGTGAAGTTTTTGGCTTAGGCAAGGACCCAAAAAAATCTATAAAGTCATTTCTCAGGAATGGAATAAAATTTTAAAATATTACCGCAAGTCGATCACCAGTTTTAGCCAGAAATCCCATGATGTTTGACTTTGGTTTAGATTACCAGTTTTACCAGAACGTGACAGCAGTCAAAGAGTACATTGCCTTTTTGGAAAAAGAATTTGATTTGGTCAAGATCATGGAGTACTTTGAAGAGTCTACGGTGCTAATGAAATGCTTGCTTTGCTGGAAATTTGAAGATTTTTTTCACATTGAATCCAATGCGAGAGTGGATAAAGAAAGAGCTGAAATGAGTGACAACTTAAAAGAGAACATCAAACGATGGAAAAAAGCAGATATGTTATTGTACGAGCACTTTAACAGAACATTTTGGCGCCAAATAAATCTGGAGAGGGAAGGGTTTTATGACGACCTGAAAACTTTTCATCGGATGAACGAAGAGATGAATCAAAGGTGCTTTAACGGAACTTTGACCCTTCAATTAGTTTATCCTAGCAAATATGTTAAGTCACCTGTTTTAAATCCAAACTTGCCAGCAAAAATAAAGGACAAATGTGAAAAGATGACTAGAAAAGAAAATGCATACCTCACACACTTAAGAAATAGACAATCCTCCAAATCCGCAGGTTACATCAAGACATTGCTAGATGAAGAGGAAGAAGCTGACAATACAATTAGCTGAGATGTGGCAAAAGACCTTGCATACGATCCTTTGCCGCTATAAAAATATATTGTAAAAAGTAGAACTGAACGGGGAGAAAGAGATTTTCTACTCACAAACTCTGCTCAATCACTGGTTTTCTGTTTCTCTGCCATCAGTCATCTTAGTGGACCTCTCAGGAAACAGAAGTTTACTTCACTGGGTACAAAATGTCACAGCTGTTGGCTGTGATTGGCAGATTTGGAACCATTTTCTTTGTTTCTTTTTTGCAAGGTTGATTAGTTGTCGTCATAATTAACATTGTAAGATCTTTCTAATAAAATCTGTGGTTTTTTTTTTCACAGACACAAATTAACAGTCGAGACAACCAGACGGATATTAAAGCTGCTCTCAGCTGGCAAGTGTGCTCCTATAGGACAGGTTCTCTTTCTCAAGACACACAAAAAGGGATCATCCACTGTGGCTAAAATCTTCTTCCCTTACGGCGACTCTAATTATCTTTCTTTTGTTCTCGGCAATGACCCAATGGTTGGCTGGCCTCATCGATTTCGCCTCAAACATGCCTTGCCGCGCAATGGAATTCAATCAAATTTTCTGTGCAGTCATACAAGATACAATAAAAAAATCATATATCATCTCTTCCCAAAGGACACCAGCATGTACATTACGATCCTCACAGACCCGGTAGACCAGTTTGAATCAGTTTTTAACTACGTGGAATTAGGTGAAGTTTTTGGTTTAGATAACGACCCAACAAAATCTATAAAGTCATTTCTTAGGAATGGAAAAAAATTCTAAAATATTACCGCAAGTCGATCATCAGTTTTAGCCAGAAATCCCATGATGTTTGACTTTGGCTTAGATTACCAGTTCTACCAGAACTTCACAGCAGTCAAAGAGTACATTGCCTTTTTGGAAGGAGAATTTGATTTGGTGATGATCATGGAATACTTTGAAGAGTCTATGGTGCTAATGAAACGCTTGCTTTCCTGGGAATTTGAAGATTTTTTCCATATTAAATCCAATGCGAGAGTGGATAAAGAAAGAGCTGAAATGAGTGACAACTTAAAAGAAGAACCTCAAACGATGGTGATTATTAGCTCCAAACATAGTTGAAAAAGTGTTCCATCTTGAGCTCAATAAAAAATTGGTTTAATATTTTTCCATCTTTCAGGTGATACAGATGAAACATCTGGGTTTGGAAACTTTGAACGCTTTGTTGGAAAAACATTTACCAATGTTATCAAGCGTTTCCAAGGGGATTACATCATGACCACTATAATCATACATGTGGTCCCTCCACATGAATATAAAGAAGATGAAGTTTATAAAGTCTCCATAAAGCAGTTCGCTCAACCAAAACAAAAAGTATTTTTTCTTAGTTTTATATGGCAGACGAGGTATAGCAAGTTTGAGCCATGCGTTGACAAATCAGTTGACCTCAAACTCCGTGGATGCGCCAAAGAGAGCATTACAGATGTAACAAAGAATGGAGTACTGTTTGAGAATGGTGTTCCACGTAAAATGCTTGGTTCAGAGACAAATGTGAAAGACTTCGATTTGAATTGTCTCTTATTCTCGAGAAGGGATTATGAAACTTTCTCCTTTACGCTAGAAGTAGCAAATGTATGCACTGATCGTACTTATAAATTTACTCTAACCGGCTCAATGGATCAAAGGATTTTTGCTAACACATTGCCCATGAGTCGGGAGCTAACTCCAAGGACCTTTTCCTTCTTAACATCTGTTTACAAATATGTCTCTAAAGTTAATTCTCCTTTGAATTTGAAAGCAAGTATACAAGTGAAGAAGGATGGCGAAAGTGATTTCAAAAGTTGGGAACAGTCAGTGTTTCATGATAGTAATTAAGTTAATATTTTCTTGACTCAGTCTGAAGTTGATCTATCTACCAGTTTTAGCTATGGTTACATAACAGTTGTAAATGTTGGGGACAGTTGCAATTTTTTTTATGAGACCAATAGCTAGTGATTCTTAATATAGCTAGTGATTCTCTCTTGAAACATCTCTTTATTTCAACTCTCTTCCCAATCCTCAATCTTTCCAAACAAACACTACTCGCGAAAAGCCTGAGAAAAACCCTTCAAATTATTACGACTCATTGACGTCTTTCCGATCTCGACATTCAGATCTGCCAACTTTGCAGCCACACCTGCAGGATTTACCACCTGCGTTAATTTGATGTAACGCAAGGCTGTCGAACTATTCTTCTGTCCAACATGGTCCATGATCTCACGCAAGCTCACCCCTGACAAGGAAAAAGAAACAGCCGCCCCACTACGAAAATCGTGAAGAGTATAACGGTCACCAGATAATAGGTCGCCCAGTGAAGTAGTATAAACACTCAATGTAGGATGAGCCGCTTCGGAATCCAAATGCTTAGGTGAAATATTTCCAGATTTGGTTACAGAACGCAACAAAAAAACCCGGACATAGCTTAAGGCCTCAAGATTTACAAACATCAAAATACAACTCAAGCCCTCTAACAGGACAGATAGTTAAATTGGAACCTCTCTTAAATGCGAACACGTTTGCATCCAAAAATGGTTAAAAAGGAATCCTGACTTAACAGGAAAACGTACAATCTCAACTGTCTTGGACAAAAGTAAATCAGCGGCACGATTTCCAGCAAAAAATAGCACTTAAAACATTGCCTGATCTCTCGCGAAAATATAGATCTGACTCGGAGTTAACGTCGCACAATGTAATATTTGGGAATGAATATGACGGGCTAGGATCAGCAAATCACTCAGGAAAATAGGCTCGGCTTGACGCGGAGCCACTCTGGCTTTCAACTGCTCCTCCCGTGTATCTGCCAAACATCTTTTAACCGAGCGATCCGCAGCCGGATTGCTAATGTTCAAAATGGACTGCCATTCCGTACTCTCGTATGTTCAGCAAAAATTGCTCGCAGTTTTCCTATTAAAGCATCAACCGTCCCAAATTTTAGATTTGTCAAAATATGTAACTAGTGCTAGTGTTATTGTTGCGTTTTTAAAGCTTTTTTTTGTTTATGTGTGCAAAAGTAATAAAAATGTGAAGAAAAAGAAAAAGCAACCGTTCCACAGGCAAGTCTCTTGGGGCGTTCACAAAAACCCATATTAACATTTTGACTAGAAAGGTGTAGACATGCCGGAAGATGAACTCGCGCTTTACCCCCACGATATTTCCATACTAAGAGCGCTATCACATCTTCTGGCAAGGCTGCAAGGGGTTGCAAGATGAGACGAAAAATTCATAAACTCACACTCGAGAGCTGTTAGCTCAGTCCACCAATACGGATACAGACAAAGCTCTGGAACAATAATGGTGAATGGAATTTGACAACTGTAAAAGAACTTTAAAACCGGACCCACCAAACCAAACGGCGGCAAAACGTAAGGATTAAGCATATCCTCTGTCTCCAGTACATTCAGTGAAAATAAGTTGACGCCCCGAGAATCCGGACTCAGAAAGGGATTAAAATGTGGAAGTCAAATACCAGATCGTCCAATTACGGCACTAGAGTCTAATGTCATAAGGTCAAATGAGTGGCCAGAAATTCCACCAAAAGTTTGTTCTACCAGACTCCATGTTTCATCTGATAACCTTGAATCCAGTCCTGAGAGCCGGCGAGAGGGAACGTCCGCAGGATTGTTGCTAGACTTTACATGACTTAAAGGAAGCTGTAAGTTGCGCTCTGATAACTCGAAGAAAAGATCCTTAGTTACTTTACTCAGCTGAGGGGAGTTCTTGCTCCCCTGACCCTCCCATGCATCAATCAGAACACGACTATCTACATCCACATCTATCCTACAATCTTTTATAGTAGCGGGAGGAGCTTTCAAAGCGTTAACCAATGCTAGCATCTCTTAAGTTGAAATATTGAGCTCTTTTTGTTGTGGAAACCAATGGTCTCTAAATGCCCGCTCGCCAGAAGGCAAGTGGAGAACACAGCCCCACCCATAGTCGGAAGCATCCGTAGACAAGGACAGACCAACATGCTTCTCATCTCTCCAGGGAACTGATCCCTTCCATGAGTCCAAAAACCGCCAATAGCAAAGTTCTTCTCGTAAACAAGGCAAAAGTACTACTTGACGACTTGCTCCACAAGTGGTCAAGTAGTTCCACACAGGTTCCACAGTTCTTTGAAAAAGAATTTTATATCTTCAACTTAACCAGTTTTAACAATCAGGTTGAAAATTCACAGATTGGAGTTATACATTGTAAGTTCCAAGTATACCCTTTGGGGAAAGATTGTAATCAAAATATATTCAGTAGATTTTCAAACTTAGAGGTCCCAAGTTGTGCAAAGGGCTAGTCAGGGAGTAAGGTTAAGTCTGTGTTATGCCAAGTGCCCGCGAGCTTATCCTGGTTTATTTAGCATTAAGCGACAGAAGTATTGCTATCCCCCCCCCCCCCCCCCCTGAATGGGATACCAGTCCATTGCAGTGTTAACACCTTGCATTTAACTTGCTGCACCCATTTTTCTACAGCTGGGTGGAAAGAGGCACTGACACTAAAGTGTCTTGCCCATGAATCGAACACAACACATTTGACTCTTAACACCTTTTACACTGACTATGACACTGACTCTGACCAGGGTTTGAACCTGGAGTGCCCGATGTGGAGTCCCGCGCGCTAACCAGTAGGCCTCTTTGCCTTCATTCAACTGTCAAAGGGAATGCACAAGAAATATAAACCACAGTTGAACAACTCCCATAATAAGCAAACACCTTGTCATGGTCCCATCCACATATAAACATAATTTACGATTTTCTTAACCTTAATCATAATGACCAGGAGTTTCACAATCTAATTAAAACAACAATTATTAATGCTCTTTCTCGTTTGGTTTTTTGTTCCGATTTCATAATGAATAGCGTCAAGTCACTTTTGTTTCAGGAGGAAACGAAAGCCCTCTCCTTCAACAGCAGCATCTTGGTTAACAGAATACAGTTTTAACTCAGAATAGCTCTAGTATCAATGAAACATTTAAATGTATTCCTCACAGGTATGTACGGGTGAAGTTTACATTTCAGCCCAGCCACAGGTTCTTGCCTGTAGTCTAAGAAAAATTACTGGGATCCCAAAGGTCCCTAACCATGAATTCCTGGGTGCCCAGTAAGAGTTAGTTAGTAACAGTTAGTTGCCGGTGGCACCCTGACGCTTCTAGGGCAAACAACTTTTGTAGCTCAGTATATTCATTTAGTGATATTGAAAATTGCTTCACAAGAATGGCTCTTGATTTATACCCAGTGACTTTCGTAAAGTTGTTTATTAAGTGGTCCATAAAATTTATCTCTCATGTACACTTTAGATTAAGTAAAGTAAAGTTGTTAGCACACAGGTATTAACCTACCCCTAAGATCAACTTTATAGTGGAACGATTCTAATCCTACATGTAGGATAAACTTAATCTCAAAGTGTTAGGTAAGTGTGTAACTGATATTTAACCCATTAATTTATCATCAAATTCTCTTTCAGGCCAGACAAAGCTGGTACTGAGCTAATTCTTAAGCTTTATGGACAGCCAGGGCATGTTGAGGATTGGAAATGTGACGAGATTTATCACCCAGATATCTGTTCGTTTCAAGTAACAGAGTCAGGAGATAATAAACTGTCATGCGACGCTAAAGTTTGTGGGTCATCAGATATCCAAATTGCTTCCGTCAATCCAGAGATGGATAAAGCTGTCAGTGACTGGAAGCCATTACCGAAGGACACAATCACTGCTAAAGTGCAAGGGGCCATCAAAACGAACCTGGAAAGGGGTTTTAGTTTTCTTATCTTAAGATGTGGAAGTAATTTCCAAGCGCTTACCTTTCCACCAACTTTCAAGAAAGTTGAAGACGGCAAAAGCAGAAGTGGTATCAATATCAATGTGATTATGCTTGACTCTATATCCAGACCGCATTTTTATCGAACCCTTCCAAGAGCAATAGGGGCGCTTTGCAAGATTACAGAGGATCCAAATATCAAGGCCTCCGCCCTGGATTTTGAACTCGACCAGAGTATTGGTCAACAGACATTCGAAAACTTGAGGCCATTCTTTTCTGTTGTTCTCAAAGGTGGGTTCAGTATGCTTTGTAACTTTTAATTTATTTCACTGTCCAATCCTTTCTCTGGAATAATGTTGTATAATTCAGTGCTGGAAATAATTTTATGATGCAGCAGCTTTTAAACCTCTGTTTTGGCCAGACATAATATTAATGATATATTATTATTTACTGATTTGTTTGGACATTAAATACGTAATTTTACAAGTTCATTCAGACGATGTCCATTGTCCAACTGTTATTTGTATCACTGGTAATGAGGGAGAAATTTACAAAGTGATGTAGGAAACTATGTGGAAGGGAAGGAGTAATTTTAAATTTTATTTACAGATTACAATGAAATTAGTGCCTCAGGGGAGAACACAAAGGCTCCTTCAGGCGTAGAGTTAGTGTATGGGACCTCCCAGAAGTGGGGCTACCAGACCCTCTTTCAAGAGGACCTTTGTTGGTACGCATTTGGCGAAGTGCATTAACAGATATTCAGAGAAGAGTAGTGCCAACCAGTGACTCGGAGTTCAAATCAAGGTGAGTGCGTCATATGTGAGTAATGGTAAAGCTACATGTACAAGCGACATGGTTATAACCTAGAATCATCAGCATGCTGTGTGCTCAGCAGGGGCAGCGCTACACACATATTGTGGGACTATGAGAAAGACATAATGCCAAGGTCTGTGTCAAGCCATGTGGTCCAGATCACTGCAGCAGCTTATCCCAGTTTCCGTAGCATTAAGCAAGTATTTCTGATCCCCCTGGCCTAGCATTCATACACCTGAGTGGAGGGAAGCACTGTGAGAGTAAAGTGTCTTGCCTGAGAACGCAATCCAGTGACCCTGGCTAGGGCCGGAACCCATACAGCTTGATCGGCTAAGCATTAGGGGACCATGCCTTCCGCTGCAAGTACTAAGCAGTAACTACATTAAGGCCTTGGTAGTAATGCTTCCAGAAGGCTACTTAAAAATTCTTCTCTTTTGACGGAGTTTATTCCTCTCCAACCTTGGCCAAATGTTGATAGCACACTCGACAAAATTAATTTGTTGGTGTGTAAAGACAAAGCACCTTCACATCTTCATTGACCAGCCCTACTCAGCAATCTTTGTAAACAGTTTTAAAACTTAACCTTCCAACAATCTCCAAAAATATTCAAATATTATTTGCTTTAATGGTCAGAAAATCACACAAAAGGTCTACGTGTAAGCACACTCCACAGCTTATTTAATTTATTGATAGTTCCTATCTTCATTCCGAAAAGCCCTTTTGGGACGAATGAAGTATGTATGTATGTACGTATTTCTTGAATCCATATAATTTCCATTTCCTTTCACTGGAACTATTTCTTTGCAGGGCTGTTATTAAGTTTTGATTCACGTATAGCCTTGATTATCATGCCCATAACAAACTTGTAACTTCATGGGATAATTGTATTAACTACAGCCAAGTTCACCCATAACAACAAGAGCCCATCAAACATGTTCGGCTGTAACAGATGCTACTGGTTACGGCCCTTATTGACAGCCCTGTTTTGGGCTGAGTGAAATGATGTTATAGTGTCCTTAAAGCATCAGTGTTTTATTTCACCACGGGTGGAAGGAATTACAAGAAACGTTGGTCAAGAAAAAAATTGACCACTATGGCTTGACACATTTTTCCAGCACAGTAGTGAACAGGTACGACAGAACAAACCACTATGATTCTCCTGCTAGGGTGTGTTCCAATGGCCAGTTTTTCAGTTGGTATTTCATGGACTACATAACGAAGGTGTACACTGCTTTACAAAAAGATGAAAAGGCAAAACCTTTGCTGTCGTACATGCATTTTAACACTGGACATGAAATGACTGGAAAGCGGATGATCAACATAAATGGCAACTTGGCAGGCTTTACTGACACCCTTACCATCATATTTTCAGACCATGGCCACAAAATGACGCCGTTTAGTTACACAGAAGAAGGTAGAAGAGAGTTATTCGATCCAACGTTCTTCATGATTGTTACTGATGGTGTTAAAGAAAAGCTGGGACCACAAGGGACGGCTGCCTTGTTCACAAATCAAAAGCGGCTCTTCATCCTACGTGATTTGCACAAAGCTCTCATGAGTTTCACGACCCTGAGAAAATGAACTCTCAGGATTTTTCACCTACAAACAGGCGTATTCTCAGTCGTTCCTGCCAACCGCACATATGCAGACTTGTACATGCTTCCGCTGACCAGGTGTAAGTGCGAGGGCCTTGATTAAGAAGGTCATATCAAAGATAATGCAGATAATCAAAAAGGGCTGCCAGAATTTGCAGCTGGATACATGAATGACGCAATACAACAGCAGTATGTGGGAGGTAAGATGTTGGCTGGTGTTATTGATTTTTAAGGTTGTGATGTGCTCTTTTTTAATAAACACTAATTAGATGTATGTGCAATTACTGTGCAAAGAATGGAGTACTGTTTGAGAATGGTGTTCCACGTAAAATGTTTGGTTCAGAGACAACTGTGAAAGACTTGGATTTGAATTGTCTCTTATTCTTGAGAAGGGATTATGAAACTTTCTCCTTTGCGCTAGAAGTAGCAAATGTATGCACTGATCGTACTTATAAATTTACTCTAACCGGCTCAATGGATCAAAGGATTTTTGCTAACACGTTGCCCATGAGTCGGGAGCTAACTCCAAGGACCTTTTCCTTCTTATCTTCTGTTTACAAATATGTCTCTAAAGTTAATTCTCCTTTGAATTTGAAAGCAAGTATACAAGTGAAGAAGGATGGCGAAAGTGATTTCAAAAGTTTGGGAACAGTCAGTGTTTCATGATAGTAATTAAGTTAATATTTTCTTAACTCAAGTAAGTAAGTAAGTAAGTAAGTAAGTAAGTAAGCACTTTATTTAGACACATTTCACCAGCGAGCCTGGGGCTCGTTTAATTGTGAACGTGTATGCTAAAATTAAAATGTAAAATTTAAATATGTTATCTATTCAATAGATAATAGATTGATCTATCTACCAGTTTTAGCTATGGCTACATAATAACAGTTGTAAATTTTGAGGACAGTTGTGGTTGTTTTTATGAGACCAATAGCTAGTGATTCTTAACAGATCCAAATTTTGAAGGAGGGCAGGAGAGGGGAGGGTTGGATATGTGAGAAGGGAGGGCTGGTGACTGTAGTGTTTCACGGTCAGTGAAACATCCGGATTTAACCAAAATAAGTACACGCAATACCGATTCAACTCGACACTTGACCATGTGCTTTTAATCACCCATAATTCATTTCGGCCGTACACGATTACATCATCGATACTACAATCTCTCCCTTTTTTTAAAATAAATTGTCCAGTCCAGATTTTTAAACAAAATAACATTACATACTATAACCGTTTCTAAATGGCTACTAACTCAAAGAAAAGTGCTCCAATGTCCAAGACTGAAATCAATACAAAAATGACATATTTATAAAAGTGAAATGTCCTTCTCAAGAACTGTCCATCCTGTAAACAAAGTCTTAACCGAGTTCATAATCTTTTAGCCTCTCAGGTTGACGATTGCGCCTGGGCCGCAACGCATAATGCTGAGTTGAAATTCTTGGTTCCTCTTTCTGACTAGTTTCTGGGTCTTTTGACAATGTCCATTTAGGATTGCTGGCTGCTGTCTCTTGTGATTTATCCTCGTCATTCTTCTGTAGGTGAGTAACATTTCTTTTGTAGTGGACGCCAGCAGGAGACTTAATTTCCACATGACTTCTTTGTTTGTTGACCACCTCATAAGGTGTGGCTTCAAATAATACTGAGAGCTTGTCTGACTTCGGTTTCTGAGGAAGAACTTTGTCTCCCTCTTTCAGGTTAGACTCACAAACACCTCTGAAATTATCAGCATAGTCTTTGCCCTTTTGCTTTCTTTCACGATCTCTGTCCAAGACTTCAATGTCATTACTAGCTGAGCGCAGCTCTTCCACACCTGGGAGCTTTGAACGAATCTCTCTTCCAAATAACAATTTAGCAGGACTCACTCCAGTAGTTTTGTGTTGTTTGCTTCTGTGACCGAGCAAGAATTTCTGCAATTCCTTTTGCCGGTCACGTCCCTCGCTGTGCGCAACACGCATAGCTTTCAGCAGACTCCTATTTTGTCTCTCTACCTCACCGTTGGCTCGCGGCCACAATGGAGTCGATGTTCTGTGTTCGATGTTGTTGTCTTTGAGGTAGGCTTCAAATTCTTCTGACACAAATTGTGGACCGTTCAACTTGTCTGTTTTTATTGACAGCGACAGTCCATGAGTAGCAAACATTGCTTCCAGACAGCTAACCATTTTGCCAGATTTGGTTACAGCTACTTCGAAGAATCGACTAAAAAAATCACCAACCACCAGTAGATATTCACCCGTTGGAAGGGGTGTTAGCAGATCCGCTGCGAGGTCTTGCCATGGCTGTGTAGGCAGTTCTGTTCTCTTCAATGGTTCTGGGGGCAACGGTGTACCAACAAGCTGGCAACCATGACATGTTCTGCACCTCTGTTCTGCTTGACGATCTCTTCAATGGTTCTGGGGGCGACGGTTTACCAACAAGCTGGCAACCATGACATGTTCTGCACCTCTGTTCTGCTTGGCGGTCTATACCGGGCCACCATACCTTGGTACGGAGTCTTTGCTTGGTCTTAACGATCCCTTGATGGCCTTCATGTGCCAGGTCCAGTACTTGCTTACGAAGTTTCTTCGGAAGGACTAATCTAGTTCCTCTCAACACTAACTATCCTAGCACAGTTAACTCGTTTCTCACAGCTTTAAAAGCTGGCTCACCGACAATCCAATCATTGGTCTGAACACACTTCCTTAACACTGCAATTTCTTCATCTTCAGCAGATGCTTCTTCAATTGCTTGGATAGGTATGGCTCTGGGGGCTGCATTCTCTGCAACATACCGAATGTATTCTTCTACCACATCCTTGCTTTCATTTGGGACTTCTTGGGCTAGGCGAGACAAAGCATCAGCTATGTTCTGTGGGCCTGGACGATACATCACTGTAAACTCATATGGTTAAAGTTGTAAGACCCATCTTTCAATTCTCGCAGAGGGCTGAGATTTACTTGAATAGATCACTTCAAGTGGTTTACGATCAGTTTCCAACTCAAAATGTTTTCCATATAGATAAACATGGAACCTTTCACAGGCCCAGACTAGAGCCAGAACTTCTCTTTCTGTTTGAGAATATCTTCTTTCAACTGCTGTTAGACTTCTGCTTGCGTACTGAGTAGACTGGTCTCCAATTGCCATTTCGTTCTTGAACAAGAACAGCGCCCAGTCCGACCGGACTTGACAGCAATGACTCTTGTTTTGGCATCCTTGTAGTAGTAAGCTAATGTTTCAGCACTTGCTAGTGTTTCCTTCAAAGCTTTGAACGCTTCTTGTTGCTTCTCACCCCATTTGAATGGTACACCTTTTCGTGTCAGTTGTTGAAGTGGTTCTGCAGCTGTAGCCAGATTTGAAATGAATTTTGCACTGAAATTCACGAGTCCCATAAAACTTCTCACTTCTGCTACAGACCCAGGTTCTCTGGCGTTGACTACTGCTTCAACTTTGGATTCTGTTGGTAAAATACCCCGTGTAGACAATAGGTTTCCCATGAATTCTAACTGGGGCATCTTGAACTTGCACATCTCACCATTTAAGGTCAAACCTCTTTGTTCAGTCCGGAATATCCCGATATATTACGACGGCTGCGATCTCACGAAACTCACGTTTCAACCAATGAGAATGCGTGTTTTGGTTGGAGTGTTGTGTTTCACAACAAACCAAGAGATTCAAGATGGCGGACAAAGAGAGTCGCGAATACTTTCCAATGCCATGAATGCGGGCCTTCAGGAGGTATATATTTATCTCGAATTGAGTTAAATACTGTCCAAATTATAGAATAAAAGGAAGGTTTGTGTGCGCGTTCCATGTCACAGACAATTCTGCCCAGATAACGATTATCCTCGGACCGAAGGAAGCACTACGGAACGCAATTCGGGCTAAGTATGACGAGCTGCTGTTATCATTCTTTGGAAAGAGACCGTACAATTGGTAAGCATCTTTACTCTGCATTTTTCTAAGCACGGAAATGATCGATATGAGAATTGAGGCTTTCCTCTTATCTAATGATTATCGGGCCGAAATCGACAGCACGCGTGTGTTATATGCCAGCAAAGATAAATTGTTAATCTCCAAAATGTTATACATTTTGGCTAAATCGAGGAAATGAAATCATTATTAAAACAGAATTTTCAATAACGCATGCGAGTGAGAAATTCTTCTTCTTTTATACAAAATAAACTAAGCTAGAAAAATGAAGCCAAAATTTTAGTGTTGTCAGATGCACAGATAGTCAAAAATTCTGTTAATATATTCTTTGTAAATCTGAAATTTCTCCATTTTGGTATTTATTTCAAATACTTCTTGTATCTACTTGTTGCTGTGCCAAAAGATATCATGTCTGATTTCCCACATTTGAATTATGAAAGCTTACATATAATTGCTGACTTTAACAAATTATTTACCCAAAAATATCAAAATATAATTCCTGGACAGGTTGACAAGGGAGCATTGACAATTCATCCACATGTCCCAAGGTTTTATTACATATTTATTTAAAGTATACAAAACAAATTCAGTCTTGAAAGTGAAATCCATTTCATTTTATTCACTCTTTAGGTACTCTCAACCTTGAATTTGCCTCTTGGCAGAATGCAGGACCTGAAACAAATCACAAGCGCTTAGAAGATTATTACAATGCTTACAGATGTCAATATTATGACAAATGTATTTTTCGTTTTAAAATATGAATTTATTTTCAATGTAGCTACCACATTAGTCCCACTAAATAAGAGAGTGCCTTCAAGTGGTCTGATGACTCAAATGTTTTCTACTTTTTATTATATATTCTTAATTAAACTGATATGTTTCCTGTTCACAACCAATTAATGTTTTGCATTAGTTTCACAATTAGTAACGTTCAACACTCGACACTACATTCTAAACTCTTGTACTTTTTCAGTCTTTGCTTTCATAATAATTATTTTGCAAAACTATTACTTTCTGGTACATTCAAGCTTCATGGAGAGGTGAAAAGAATCATCATCTACTAGGAACAGTTGCAGTGTGTATAGTTTGTAAAAAATGCCAAAAAAGAGTACAATGCCCTCTACAAACCTTAACTTACATGTTTGCATGGCCCTGTGAATCCACCAATACAGAGACCTCCCGGCCAAATTTGTTTAATTTCGTCCGCGTACTTAGCGACGTCTCCTTTCCTCTCTTTTCCCTTTTTTTCCCCACAAATTCGGCAAAGTGCCTCGAGCAGTCGAGTATGCTCTTCCATGTACTTAAGAGAGAAAACTTGAAAACAACTGTCATAAAAATGAAGGAACAATGCATCAAGCCTTATAACAACAGCGGTTCTAGTACACTTCTAAGGCCACAAATTCAAAGAGAGGTTACAAAATATTGGCGTTGTTTACAACCGTGGAATTTGGCACGATGAAACTTTAACAACACTAGAACCAGTAAAAAATATGCACAGCTCAATTAAAAATACGCAAATACTAGAAAATAACGCGTACTCTTTACTAACCTTAATATTTGACCACAAAATCGCGTGTACATCGTCGCTTGACACCAAAAAAACTCAATAATTAGAAGACAGTTCACGTTCTCCCACTACCAAAATGGCCGCTTATTCTCCTTCTCAACGTTTGGTCGCAAAAAGTCCCGTTTAATGCTGGTTAGAGTCTATGTGAGACTGGAAACAACATATTTTCTTTGTCCGCATGAAAGGTCCGCTATTTTCCCTGCTAACAATAGCTTCATGACGTCATGGCCGTCCTAATATATCGGGATATTCCGGACTGTTGTTGCAATCTTTCTAACAGCTTCTCGAGCCTCTCATCATGTTGCTGGTCATCTTTAGCATGAAGAATGATATCATCAGATATGTTACGTTTCACATCCATGTAGAGCTTGCTGGATAGCATGCTGATAGATCTCGGGAGCAGAGGCAGGAGTACCCAACGACACTTTAACTGGAAATTTAATATGTGACTTCCCAAGCACTGATTCTGTGCTCCCACGTCAATTACCATTAATAAGCAACTTTCCAGGGAAAAAAAATATCCGCTCTTCACTGCTAGCAAGATCGACTTTATTTCATAAACTCCCAGCCAGACATAATGAAAAGTTTGAATACCGAGCTAGAAAAATGGCAATTAGCCAAGTAGCCAGCCAGCAGTAAAGGGTAACATTTTAAACGCCAGCAAGGCAATTATAGGCGAAAAAATGTTCTGGCCAGCGTTTTGACCTAGATTAAAAACAAACGCATCGTTTAGGACCTTTATTCAACAGCCTATTGTCTGTTGACTATTATTAGAGATAAATTAGGAATATGTGGTTATTTTTGCCGCTATGAGCAAAACCTACACTTTGATTATCTTATCCCTTAAAAAACAATACAACTTACCATTTATGTCTTAAGCGGATCGGACAAGGAGTCTCCCAGCACGTTGTTTTCCGATACTTCAGATGCCTTCCAGGTTCAGCATGCGTGTGACAGTTTGGCACTTTACGTTCTGACATCTAAAACGATTCACACTTATGTTTAAAATAAGATCCCTCTAATCTTTCTAGACATTCAGATCAAACTTGCTTTCACCAAAGAAATGTTTGTTGCAAAATTACTTTTATATAATGCTGTAAGGGAAATGAACAAAAAATAATATTGAAGTCCTTTACTACTACATATCGGCCTTACTTCTACATTGCTAGCCCAATAATGATTGTAATTTCAACAACAGCAACACACTTTATATGTTTACTCCGATTTAGTAGTTTACAATTATTTCTAATGATTTTTTTTGAAAAATAAAGGGTTATGCCAGCTCCTTAAAACAACCAAAGGGAGCTGGTTTAGTGCTGATTAGTAACACCATGTCTACCTCAAAAGCATTGAAAAACGTGTTTTTCTTTTTCTTTGGACAACTGTCTTCTCTGAGCTTCCCACTCTGGGATTGCGAGATAAAAGTTTATAAACCACATTAGAATCTTTATCATAAAATGAGTAAAAAAAATCTTGATAATAGATACCTTGAATGTTGGTGATCCATCTTAGTCCATGTCACTGATCCATGCCTTACCCAAGACTGCAAAGCACTGTCAACACAACTTTCACAAAATTAATTTAACTTGAAGGCTAAACAACCAAAGACACTCACATTCCTAGAGGTAGTTTACCGTAAAAATTTCATAAATACCCATTGAAGGGATGTTTAAAGCCGTTCACCGTAAAAGTTTCACAGCAAAGACCCCGGCATTGTTACGATGTTATAGGCCGTTCACCGTAAAAGTTTCACACAGTTAAGTGCAAAGTTTCGCAGCAAAGACCCCGGCATTGTTGGGATGTTACAGGCCGTTCACCGTAAAAGTTTCACACAGTTAAATGCAAACATTCGCAGCAAAGACCCCGGTATTGTTGGGATGTTACAGGCCGTTCACCGTAAAAGTTTCACACAGTTAAGTGCAAAGTTTCGCAGCAAAGACCCCGGCATTGTTAGGATGTTACAGGCCGTTCACCGTAAAAGTTTCACACAGTTAAGTGCAAAGTTTCGCAGCAAAGACCCCGGCATTGTTGGGATGTTACAGGCCGTTCACCGTAAAAGTTTCACACAGTTAAGTGCAAAGTTTCGCAGCAAAGACCCCGGCATTGTTGGGATGTTACAGGCCGTTCACCGTAAAAGTTTCACACAGTTAAGTGCAAAGTTTCGCAGCAAAGACCCCGGCATTGTTGGGATGTTACAGGCCGTTCACCGTAAAAGTTTCACACAGTTAAGTGCAAAGTTTCGCAGCAAAGACCCCGGCATTGTTGGGATGTTACAGGCCGTTCACCGTTAAAGTTTCACACAGTTAAGTGCAAACATTCGCAGCAAAGACCCCGGTATTGTTGGGATGTTACAGGCCGTTCACCGTTAAAGTTTCACACAGTTAAGTGCAAACATTCGCAGCAAAGACCCCGGCATTGTTGGGATGTTACAGGCCGTTCACCGTTAAAGTTTCACACAGTTAAGTGCAAACATTCGCAGCAAAGACCCCGGCATTGTTGAGATGTTACAGGCCGTTCACCGTAAAAGTTTCACACAGTAAAGTGCAAAGTTTCGCAGCAAAGACCCCGGCATTGTTGGGATGTTACAGGCCGTTCACCGTAAAAGTTTCACACAGTTAAGTGCAAACATTCGCAGCAAAGACCCCGGCATTGTTGGGATGTTACAGGCCGTTCACCGTAAAAGTTTCACACAGTTAAGTGCAAAGTTTCGCAGCAAAGACCCCGGCATTGTTAGGATGTTACAGGCCGTTCACCGTAAAAGTTTCACACAGTTAAGTGCAAACATTCGCAGCAAAGACCCCGGCATTGTTGGGATGTTACAGGCCGTTCACCGTAAAAGTTTCACACAGTTAAGTGCAAAGTTTCGCAGCAAAGACCCCGGCATTGTTAGAATGTTAAAGGCCGTTCACCGTAAAAGTATTGCTATTAACAGCATCAACCCTCGTTAACTCGTTAACAAAATGTATCAATCAGATCAATGTAATGTCATAAATGTACACTGGACGATCAGCATAAAAGATTCACAAACTTAATCTCGTGATTTCATCAACAAATTTGCTCATCTTTTCTTGGGTACCAGTCCATGACATCGGGTAACGTTTGCAGCATCGTTAGCTGTGCTTCTTATAGTTCACGCAATTAATTTTACACCTGAAAAATGATATTTTTTAGAAAATGTAACATACTGCACAATCCCTCTTATACCGGCGTCCTCCCCACGTCCACACACACACACACACACATGCATCCAAATACGCATACAGCCACGGACACATAATAATATACAAAATTGGTGATACTATCGGGCCCCTCAATGTAAGATCTAGATCAAGAACTATGTTCACAAAAATAGCTCATTCATGAGAGAATTCAATGAAATGTGTGTGCCATGTTTCGCGCTTTGCCTTAGCTACATGAACTGAACCGCGCGATAATTGTTCAACCACAAAATCACTGTCTGTGCCATCATAAAAAGAAGGACAATAAGGTGAAATGTCTCCATTTCCAGTAACAACGTAGGCATGCAAAATAACTTGTTCTCTAACAGAAACTGAACGTGCGAAAAACACGCGCGTTAACAAATGGGAACGCATAAGAAATTAAATTACACATTATTGTCCTGGCGCTATCGATACCGAAAGAACGAAATCTGGAATGATATGACTGCCTTCTGGTCTTTTCTCACCTTTGACATGGCAAGCCTTTGTATTCCCTTTTTAAATCCCAAAGTACAGTACAATTAGCATTGAACTAGATCAATCAGGTGTGTTGGTCAACAGCTCTGTCAGGGCAAATTTTCGGCGATATCAAAAGGCAGCAATAGGTAATCAGCCTTCAGTTATATAAAGAACACGATCGCACTTCAGTAAAGAAACCGATGGAAACAATACTTTCTTACACCGGGAAAAGATAATCATTTCAATATCTCGTCAGTTTGTCCAAGACGCGGCAAATGTGTTTCAATAGCTCATGTTTTAACGTTCGACGCGTTAAAAAGGGTCTGCCTAATGTGCGAGCCAGCGAGCCATACGAGTCATGCGAGCCAGGGTGCGAGCCATGCGAGCCACGGTTTAAACATGAAAAAAACATTAAATAAACAGGGATACTACATACCAAAACATCTGATAAGAAATATATAAATAACGCTGTATTTTAATATATACATGATACGAGTTACACTTATAGCCACATGAAGCGACGGTTTTAATTTCTTAGATGATTCTAAAACGTAAATATATTTAAGTGCGTGACTGTATTTATTTTGTGTTATTTATTTATTTAGTTAGTTTTTTTACGATCTTGAATATTATTTGTTGAAAGGAGTGCAAATTTCGAAGAAAACCACCATCGAACGTACGTGTTGGTAGTAAAACGATTTATCCCATTGGCATGATCAAGGTTCAGATAACATCAATACTGTATAGATTACATAACACTATCGAAGTCACGCCTTCTCTGTAGTCTTTAGAACGTAGTGGAGCTTTGTTGTTCTTTGTGTTCCTGTTATTGTTGCTGCAGCTCACAGCTTGTTCACAATTTCCCTACAATTTTAAAAATTACAGTAGAATTTTAGAGCCCCGATTTCTTTAAACCTTCTATTATTCGAAACAATCTTTTGGTCCCATTAGCAAAGACTAGCAGTAAGCAGTCGAAACGTCGCGATCTACATCTAAAGTGACTACATCGTGTGACAAACGATAATACATTTTATTATACTAATTTTTTATTTTATTTATTTTTTATTTTTCATTTTCCATGGCTCGCACCCTGGCTCGCATGACTCGCATGACTCGCATGACTCGCATGGCTCGCACTGTGACTCGCATGGCTCGCTGGCTCGCATATTAGTAAAACTCCGTTAAAAAGCGGTCATCATCGACTGCAGCACCGGGATCGGATTTTACTGGTCGTTAAAATTACAGAATTGAAATTACACTTGGAAGTAGGATCACTGTGGATGAATGCACTGACAATTTCGAAAACCCTTCCAAGTTCTGAGACATATTAGGCCTTTTCTTGCTTTCACTGTCTTCGCTGAAGCTGCACTTTCCGTTGGGTTTGAAATACAATACAGTGGCGAAAACAGTTTGAAAACCTGCGCCGGCTTTTCCCGCACACATTGCTTAAACATTACCACTGAATATTAAATATATAGGCTGATTCAGCTAGTTCAACTCCAAAGTAGTTCTTACCTGAACCTTTGAATTTATGAGTGGAGTCCTCAGAGTTCTCTGGCTGCCAAACCCTCAAACAACTGGTCGGCAAAATCTGATCGCGCTTGAAACCGACCGTTGGACACAAAATTATACGGGAACAATGTTTTAGTTACAAAATATTACGAGGTTACCGCAGTCTCACCGGGCCTCAGGCAAAAATGTGAAAAGACTGCACGAACCAACAAACGTCATCACCAGATAACCAGTTGTCTCAAGGTAGAACATGAAAGCTGAACAGACGATGATTTTCCGCGACCGGATCAACGGTAGGCTCGATTACCAACCGCTGTTCGGGAAAGGAGCCCGCGCTCCTCCCCCGAACTCACGGCTGGACTCGTGGACTTCACATTTTTACTTTTAACCAATAAGAAATCTGCCTGCCTGAATCGAGCAGGCTGCATAAATTAGCTTTCTCGCAGTAGCAAAAAAGTTCTGCGATATGAAGTGCGATCGCATTAGTGGGACATTTAACTAAATACCGTCAACTGATGAAATCTTGCCTGATCTAAAGCATAGTGGCATATACAACACGCAAAATAGTCAACAGCCTCATGCGTTAGAATCTATATTTGAATCATGTGGTGCCAGAATGTCAGATAACGAACAAAGTCAACGAAGAGAGGGATAAACGCAAACATCGATCTCAAGAAACAAAACACTCAGTCGAATTGATGTGCACGGCAGTCTTCTTGAGGGGAAGCGACATCAGTCTCTGGCGAAGCCAGACAAAATTAATTTTTTAAATGAGCCGAAGCAAAGCGAACTAGCAAAACATATGTGCAAGTGAAATGTCCTTTAATTTTACGGGATCACTTACACAACGTATTTTTATATAAAAGTGTGTCCGCTGAATACCCCCACACTCCGCCCGTTTCTGAGCGGCGGCCATTAGATGGGTGATTACTCTCACCGGGTGTTGTCTTTTGGCGAATTTTAACTTGTTTTTGAGATTCGGAGGGAGTCTTAGTCCTCAGGTCTTAGTGTTTTTTAGACACTCGCTGCTGTAACTATTGTTGACGCGCCATTTATTATAAGGTGGGTAAACATTTGCTTTCTGTATATGCGCGAAATTCTTGGATGAATAAGGAACAATCAATCTATCATACAACAATCATACAATGTTCCAGTTCTCGAACAGAACATTCTGCGATTACATATTTAAATTATGCCACATTGAAATTCGTTTGATCAGCTGAAAATCCCGACAATTTCTGCGGAAAATGAATTCTAGTAAACATTGTGCGTGTCGCGACGCGCAGTCTGCAACTGTCGGAACAAAATTTACACTTGATTGATTTCATTACTTTCAACTCCCGTCTACTGCTAAAATCAGCATATTTATATCAACAACCGAAGTTTTACGGACAGATATAAAATAATGACAAAGCCCGGTATTTTCCTGTGTATTTATGGTTAGCAAGTTGAGGTACTCTCGACTGATAAACTATGATTTACCGTAAACAAACTCCGTGCAACCAGCGACCGATTCTAATATTTCCGCTGAGGAATAAAAGTAGACAACATTTCTATTGCCGTTCCTTCGTTCAGGCTTACTCTTATGACTTTAGAGTACTTTTCCGAACAATTTCCACTGGATACAGGCCGAATTTTTCATGAAGGGGGGCGGGGGAAGGGGATGGAGGTGGAACGTCTGCGTAAGAGCTAAGGCTAACTAATCTATATGTCTCCGCTGGAACTAATCAACAAATCCCAGGACAATTGTAGTTAATGAAATAAAGCTGTTCCCACAGTAAACATCCCCAAGCCAACGTGATTCAAAAGTTGTGTTCAGGAACATTAATTGTCCCAGTTATGTAGCAGGTCATCTGGCATCCTGACGAAACAGGCCACGTTATTGTTGATTGCACGGTCCAGAATCACAACCAAAAACTAAACCGTCTCGTGTGCACTTACTTTTCAATGATGTCATTTGTTTTCGCCCCTGCTGCAAACAACAAGCCTAACCTGAAAAATGTGTTTACTTCAATGAATCCTTCAATGAACCCCCCCCCCCCCCCCCCTCGGTTGACTTTTTTTTTTTTGCTTTTTTTGTTTTTGTTTTTTGCTGGGTTTTAGTATACGTTGTGAAACAACGGTTACATGGGATTTTGCCAAGGTAACAAAAATGGCACATGGAGGAAAAACATTTTTCCTTTTCAGTTACATATTAATGACAAACAGAGAAATGTGATTTGCTCGTAATACCTTAGACATCAAAACACCAATGCAGCTGACCACATTAAACGGCAAGGGCGCAGCATGTGATCTTTTTGATGTATCCATGGGTATTAACTACAGGAAATTTACCTCCGGAAATATTGGTCATACTTCACTGGTAAAAGGGTCATTTACCATGGTAAAGAGTTCTGTGTAACTAATCCCTAAGGGAGCGAGTTTCCTGGAAATGAAAGTCCAAATATGTTTCTCCTGTAACCGTTTTTTCATCTGCAGCCTGGGATCTTATAATCAGGACTCTACGGTATCTTTACTTGACTTTCATGACTACAACACCGCAAAATATATAAATATTCACTGTAAAGCTACAATTTCTCTGATTTATCCATAGAGCATCAACTTTTATTTGACTGAAATCCCACACAAGTTCGCATTGCAGACCTACTTTTTATTGTGTAGCCTGGGGCAACAATAAACAATAGCTGTTATCAATAATGGCTTGATATTAAGCTGTTCAGGGCTTTTGGTAAGTAGAGATGACGTGAAAAAGTGGGCAGGCCAAAAAAGAGCCAGCAGGGGTTGGGTGGTGGTTGAGGGAGGGGGGAGGGAATAGAAAAAGCCCCCGCTTGAGCTTTGCACAGGCTCTTTTTTTGTGTTGTCCCTAGTTACTGACCAAAAGCCTGGAGCAGACTAGCTCAATCATATCTATTTTGCGAACAGGGGCTTGTGTTCAGTTAAATGAAAAACCCAAAATGTGAATTTGTGACAGTTACATTGGACACCTTAGGAACTCTTGCATGTATTTGCAGTAAACAATGATCTGAACCAGGGTTAGGACTATACCTCATGTAAAAAGAACCAAATGTCCAGTTTGGTTTGGGTCCTTTATGTGTTAGGTCTTCCCATTGAAACAGTCAGTTGCAGTCTACTGCAAAACTTAAAGATACCTCCCTAAGATAGCAATCAAACACTTACAGGTATGGTCGTAGCTAGTAGCAGGCAAACCAAGGCACTCACCTCAGTCATGTTTTTTCAGTTTTGTTGTTCTTAGACATCATAAACACTCCAAACACCTAGGAAGAGAACTTAACCATGGACATTGCATTACTCACAATGTTTGGACATTGCGTCAGTCACACTGTTTTCATGGACATTGCGTCAGTCACAATGTTTTCATAAACATTGCATCAGTCACAATGTTTTCATGAACATTACGTCAGTCACAATGTTTTCATGGACATTGCGTCAGTCAATTTTTACTGGCTATCTGTCCCTGGTGGGTAGACAAATTTAGAATACATGTAGTAATACATGTATATTTGTTTTTGTGACATTTTGAAGCATTTTAGTGGACACTTATGTCAAAATTGTGCAATGGTAATATTAATAGATAACGAGAATGCCTTAAGTTCATTTGATAAACAGACACATCAAGTGTTGTAAGAATAACATGATTAAAGCTATTAATAAAGTGTATTATCGTTTGTTTCACGATGTAGTCACTTGAGATGTAGATCGCGACGTTTCGACTGCTTACTGCTAGTCTTCTTCAGGCGATAAGGTCGACTGATTGCACGGTATCATTTATATCACAAAGGTCGGCTGTGATTGGTGCATTTCGATCCTCCTGTTGTTCCATTATTCCGGCGAGTAGCTGTGCCCTCAGTGGTCCGCTGTTGTACCGTTCTCCTGTTGTTGTGTTTCTTGATCGTGGGTATCCATGCTTCAGGAATTTCAATTCCACTATCCCTGTTGATGTTGTTAGGGTGAAGTCTTATGTGAATAGCTTCCTTGACCCTACGTGTGTACCAGTGAGGATCTCGATCAATAAACTTGACCTCATTAACCGCGCGGCCATGGGCCGAGCGCGGTTCTAGGTTTACCCGTGGTTTATTATTTTTTTTTTGTATTTTTTTTGTCGGTGGCCAGACGCAGACCTCCACTCGGCCAAACTTTGAGTCACGCAACGTGTGATGTTTTTCCGCCAGAAGCTGTTAAAACATAAACACACGAACAATTTTACGGATATTGTTTTCTTTTTTGTGGGTAAAATATATTTTCTTTTCGTTTTATCAAAGCGTTGGATTTAAAGGGAATAATAAATACGCTGAAAAAAGGTATTACGTCAGCCATGGAATGCGCTGACGTTGCAGCTTTCACTTTCGCTACGTGACAAATAAGATCGTGTTTACTTTGCAAGTTTATTTCGGCAGAAGCGACGGTGATTAATTTATTTGTAATTTTGCGAGTATTTCTTGCGGTTTTAGGCAAATGAAGTAAATCCTTTGACTGTTTCATCGCAGCGAGTTCATAGATCGGAAAGAAAATTAAATGTTTGGAAGCCAAGCAAAAAACGTCTCAGAACGTGCAAAGATTACGTCATTGATAGGGAAATAACCACCGTACTAAAGATAGCCGTAGATAACGCAATTCTTGAATTATGTGACTCGTGTGACTTCTTTGCTAACCCTTAACTCAAGGGAAAAAAACAATTAAATTTAATCGTGACTTTAAAGAAAGAAAGCGGTTTGTAATAGTGTTCGTATCTTCATGCCCATACATATCCCGAAGAAACTTCCAGATTAAGACTATTACGTCATCGGAGATGTCACAACGGCTACGACTGATGGTGCGATAATAGAGTTTATGTTGATCAAGTGCTGTGATGTCTACAGTAATCAATGAATCATCAAAGATTGCTTTGGAATATGCACTGCGTTGCGACTGTAGTACTAAGAAAACAGTTAAATTTTAAAAGCGCGGTTATAAGATCTAACAGATCTTCTTGTTCCAGATAGGATAGTGGCCGGTCTCGTGGGTGTGTTCAGAAACGGCGGAGGTCTGGGTTCGGGCGAGTCGTATATCCCTGTCGTGTTCTTTGATCCTCTCCTGCATAGATCTCCCTGTTTCCCCGATGTACTTGTTTCTAACGGATATCCCTCCTCTTTTGTACAGAAGATCACAAAGGCACGAGCAACCCCAAGAAGAGAGCCTGTCGCGGAATTTAAATCCACCGCCGTTTTACCTTATGTGCAAGGAGTTTCGGAGTCTCTCCGCCGCTGCCTAGAACAACAAGGCATTCGCACCGTCTTTAAGTCCGACACGACACTTCGGTCACACTTAGTGCGACCAAAGGACACCGTCAACCCGGCTAAACAAGATGGTGTTGTCTACAGGATTCCCTGTGAGTGCGGCAAAGTCTACATCGGGGAAACAGGGAGATCTATGCAGGAGAGGATCAAAGAACACGACAGGGATATACGACTCGCCCGAACCCAGACCTCCGCCGTTTCTGAACACACCCACGAGACCGGCCACTATCCTATCTGGAATGAGGTCAAGTTTATTGATCGAGATCCTCACTGGTACACACGTAGGGTCAAGGAAGCTATTCACATAAGACTTCACCCTAACAACATCAACAGGGATAGTGGAATTGAAATTCCTGAAGCATGGATACCCACGATCAAGAAACACAACAACAGGAGAACGGTACAACAGCGGACCACTCAGGGAACAGCTACTCGCCGAAATAATGGAACAACAGGAGGATCGAAATGCACCAATCACAGCCGACCTTTGTGATATAAATGATACCGTGCAATCAGTCGACCTTATCGCCTGAAGAAGACTAGCAGTAAGCAGTCGAAACGTCGCGATCTACATCTCAAGTGACTACATCGTGAGACAAACGATAATACACTTTATTATTGCATCTACCACGATGAATAACAACAACCTTTTCCTCGACATTAAAGCTATTGTTCAGTTTTGAATCACATTGCTCAGGAAATTCTCCCTCTCTGATTGACTATCATTGGAAGGTATTTAATGTGGAATTGGACTTACCTGCAAAAGTTACTGAGCTGAAAGATCTGTGGACTTAGATTTAATTCTGTCAATTGAAAGAAATTTTTATATTACCCTATTGTTTGTTAAACGTTCCAATAAAAAAATTTATTCTATATTTCCTCGTTTGTATTGGTTTCTTTTTCGCCACATCAGTTGATGGTTTTGTGTTCTGCGGTTTCTTGAAGATCAATTTTCTCCGACTGCAGTAAACATCCACATATAAGAACAAAATGGATTAAGAACATCAGGCTGAAATTTAGCCCATAAAGCACCATATATACAAGAACCAGTTCATCCTGATAAATAAATATGCTCTTATATAATAAGGGAGAGGGTGTTGGAATAAGAAAAAATGTTGAAACTAATGTTACATTTCTGACCATTTCCACTCTTCATGTTGACTAGTTTGCTACCTGACAGATTTTTTTTTATTTATTTATTTCATTGCTGTTGAGAATAAGGAAAATCATTTTGTAGGGAACTATAAACATTTATTATACGGCTTTGGCTTGTAGCCGATATAACGTGCGCTCTAATTGGCAAAGAGCGAGATCTGAGCGGTCATTATTTAGCTCTTATTAACCGAGCAGGAGGTCTGTATGGGAGAATCTTGACCGAGGTCGTGAGTACAGACCGAACACAGTGAGGTCTGTACACACGACCGAGGTCAAGATTCTCCTATACAGACCGACTTAGCTCCGTTAATAAGATGTTTATTATATGGCAAGGAAAGAAACTTTAATTCATTTAATGTAACTGGTTTGCTGACATTTTGCTTGCAAACGGAGATGAGCTTAACTTAAACCTGCTGAAATTTGCTCGTCCTCTTTACTTTTTTTTTTTTGTCATCAAGCTTTTTGGCACTTCCATAAATGATTGAGAAGGAAATAAAAGAAAACGGTGAACATTTTTGCGTTTCAGTTTGCTACTTTTTCAACGCAAAATGAAACCGGTCTAGATGCCGGTCTAGATGGGAAAATCTAGACCGCGGTCAATATCGATTTCAGCCAATCAAATTCGTGAATTCGATAGTTCCCAGTTCTTGTGAGACACAGCCATATAATAAGTAGCCGTAACGCCCACGGGCCGATTACGGATTATGCAAATTAGGAACAGCCCGGTTCTGAAAATTCAAGGGCATTGAAACAATGAAAGCCGATTAAAAACAGTAAGAAAAGTAAATTTAATTCCGATTAGCTAAAAGTTTAGAGATTTTTCCTTAAAAAAATTTATATAGAAGTCGTTTTTGACTTACCAGCAGGTAACCTTGGCGGGCACTAGTGAAAAACAATCAAAGTTTGCCGAAATCGCTTAGGGAAAAACACCATCGGCAGATCTGCCATGCATCCTGAGCAGAACACCACGAAGAAACTTATAAGTTATCATCTTAGTCACAACAATTACCGAAGTATTGAACACCGTCGTCACAGTTCTCATCAAACAGATTCCCTCGCTTTAACACAAGCAAGTGTAGCTTCCAGGATCATCAGATGTACGCAATCGGGCGGTTTCTGTCGGTAGCAGTGTCTCTGATAACTGCAGGAAGTTTTAGACATTCAGAAGGCTTGAAAAGTTCATCTGTAAATCCCAGAATGAAGAAGGTGAAGATATGTTGTCGAAAGCGAATGTGAAGATCGAGTTATTCTGAGCAGTGCATTCTGAAGCATTAGTATTTTCTTTCACCGAAAGACCTTTTGTTTCGACTATTTTGAAGCACTTTCTGTCTTTTCTATATACGTTGACGTTTCGCCACAAAAGTCGGAAAAACTCCCCCATCAAGTTGTGGCACCACGGTACTAAAATACCTTTTTGAGGCTGGGACAATCATATTTCCCGTAAAGAAATGCGTACTTTTAACGGAAGACGTAATACAGTGGTGAAGTTCACTGACTGCATAGTTTTGTCCTGGGTTTGAGACGATGAATGAATCGATAAACGCGCGCATCGCCGGATGTAAATTGACGACTTCCGCTCGAATAATTTTTTTCTTTTCTTTAATTCATGAGCCATATAGTAAACAACTTAATAACCTCGACTGTTGGGTCGTTACTGGAAAATCTCAAACCTCGGCCAACCGTATTGACCGAGCGATAGCGAGGTCAATACGGCAAGGCCTCAGTTTGAGATTTTCCCGTAACGACCTCACTCTCGGTTATTAAGTAGTTAGTAATTGTCTTGATGTACCACAAATTCTCAGAACTAGTTAAAAGAAATGTCGCACAATTAGCGAGGAGAGTTGAAATTTCGTCTTTAAAGCTTGGACCGAAAGATAAAGAGTTGAGAACAGACTGACAGAATGGGCATGAAATCTTGAAAATGTTTTTTGATGAAAACGCAGCGAGTTTCTGTTATCTGTTTCCTCCTTTGTTTTTTATCTTTATGTTTTAACTCCTAAACACGAAATTGTTCCATTATTCTCAAAGAAAACTTACTTCCTTCTACCCAGTCTTTGACCGTGTTGCGCATCGAAGCACCACTTTGCAGTGCAAGGTTATGTTATATATAAAAAACACAGCTTTGTTTACTAGAAACAGGCCCACAAGATAAACAAGTTGAAGGTCTGCATGGTTGGAGTGTTTTTATGCATCAAATGCCCCTCGTACCCTGGATTGAAAGAAAAGTCAACAGCGGATGTGAGGTAAAATTATGTTTTAATTCCGGTAAGTGTAAACGGTGTGTAAAATAGGATTGTGGACTGCGGAGTGCAGGCCTGGACTGCAGACTGCCCGGACTGCAGACCAGTCCACCAGGGGTGAGTATAAAATGCAGACTGTGGGTTGTAGACTGCAGACCAGGGGTAAAATGCAGACTGTAGACCTCTTACTGAATCATGTTACCATTTCCATCATTGGGGGCTGACCGTCACAGGCTAACCAGGGAGCGTTATTTAGACCAAGTGTTGTTCGGGCTAACATTAACCGGAGTGCAGACTTTCACTGCAATTAGCCTGAATAACCCTGTTTACGGTCATCAATCGATAATGGAAATAACATGATATAAAGCTTGAAATACGGTCAAACCTGTATATAACGGACCTGTATGTAGCGGTCACCCTGTGTATAACGGTCACTGAACACTTCCCAAAAATCGTCCCTTATATTTACTGTTAAGTTGACCTGCATATAGCGGTCACCTGTATATAACGGACGCGGTCACTCTTTAGACTCGCTGAATCCACAATTTCATATCTTTTACATGTATATAACGGTCACGAAATTGGGTTACGATTAACGAATACTGACAAGCTTTATTCTTAAGCTCGTTAAATCGCAGCCACCAAGGCAGAGGTCTCACAAAAATACAAATATTAGTACTGAACAAAACTACTAATACGTGTCATTGCCTACGACCGAAAAATGCCTACTGTAACTGGAACAACACAACTGTACCACACTGTTTTCACTTTCGCCATAGTCCCCTGATTATAACACTGTACTGTACTTATCTGTCTCAAATTGTTGTCAATAAATGTAAAGTGAGTAATTTTCCACTTGAAAACGTTGTTCATTAGCTTTCAGTAGACTCTTACTGCACCTCCCTAAAAGTACACCACGGACATTTTATGGGCCTTTTTTATCGTGTTTATTTCGTTGCTGTTACTCGTTATTGTTAATAAAACGCAAATTGAGTGATTATTTGCACATAAAAATGCTATTTATTAACTTCCAGGGGAGTTTAAAGCAAACCGGTGTACAGCGGTCACCCTGTATTTAACGGTCACCTGGCCATTTCCCAAGGGTAACCATTATATTCAGGTTTGACTGTAGTTCTTACAAAACCTTGGGCTATTTCCTTTTGTCCCTTGAATCTGTGGAACACACGTAATACTGGTGCAAAAAAATCCTTGCATATTGGTCAGTGGTAGATCTAAAAGGGTGGTGGAGGGACCTCTTTGAAAGAGGGCAGTCCCCCACGTTTTGATGAAATGAAAGGCCCATTGGAGCATAACACTTTTCAGCTGACCCTCTCTCACCCAGCATCCGAATGACGGTCATTTTATGGTCATCACTCTGTGGTCCCCTTTTCTGAGCAAGGGAGGGTCAGTCTTCACATCACTGCTCCCTTGGGGAAATGGATAGTGGCTACTTAAAGGGGGCTGGCCACGTAATAGAGGTAAAAACAATAGGAAAGCCCTCATCGGGACGCCTAATAGGGGTGGCCATTTAATTGGTGGCCGCTTGATAGAGGTTCGACTGTTTTAAATGACAAAACTCCTCTAAGTCTTAAATGCTTATAAATATTAATAGGGTGACTATTTACACATTTGCCAACTCAAAAGTCATAAAAACACTAAAGTAGAAAAAGAATTCCAAACTATTAACAGGGGAAAGTAATGGAAATAAGACTGAAAGCATAACATCGGCATCACAGTGTAACTTCATAACATTCTAACTTCACAATAAGGCATGCTTGTCAACTTTGTCAACTTAATTAACTTTTGCCTGGTGGATAGTACTCATTACAGTGACCTCAGGGGGAAACTTGAATCTTCATCGTGTTTAAATGAAGGATGTTACTTACTTACTTATCTATCGCACATCTTCATCAACTGTACAAATGATGAGAGCAATTAACAGGTCGGTATTGGACTGGAACTAGCTTGCAATGGAGGATCATAATGTCATTTGCTTTTGAAAAGACTCCCGCACTTAAGCCTCCATTGCAAGCTAGTTCCAGTCCAATCCCGAGAACACGACTACGGCCTTTTATGAAACATTTGAGTCTGACCAACCAACCCCCTTCCACCAAATTCTCCCTCCCTTCTTATTTCCCAACCCCTACGGGATGGACCATCACTTTTTAGAGGGAGGGGTTTAGCAATTTTTTTAAACAAAATTCCTGTACAGTAAAAATTGGCTGAAAAAAAATTGTGCAAGAGGAGCAATGGGGAAAAAATCAAGCAAGTTCTTTCTACTATCCAATTCTTGTGCAAGTTATTGCCCAGCAACAAAAATCATGCACAACCAAGAGGTGGTAAATATATTTATGCCCCAGAAAATTCCTCCCCCCCTCCCCCCCCCCCCCCCCACCCCAACCTTCAGTTCTACTTTTACAATATATTTTTATAGCGGCAAAGGATCGTAAGCGAGGTCTTTCGCTACATCCCAGCTAATTGTGTTGTCAGGTTCTTTCTCTTTGTCTAGCAATGTCTTGATGTAACCTGCCGATTTTGAGAATTGTTTATTTCTCAAGTGTTCAAGATATGCATTTTCTTTTCTAGTCATCTTTTCACATTTGTCCTTTATTTCTGCTGCCAAGTTTGGATTTAAAACAGGTGACTTCACATATTTGCCAGGATAAACTAATTGAAGGGTCAAAGTTCCGTTAAAGCACCTTTCATTCATTTCTTCATTCATCCGATGAAAAGTTTTCAGGTCATCATAAAACCCTTCCCCCTCCAGGTTTATTTGGCGCCAAAATGTCCTGTTAAAGTGCTTGTACAATAACATATCAGCTTTGTTCCATCGTTTGATGTTCTCTTTTAAGTTGTCACTCATTTCAGCTCTTTCTTTATCCACTCTCGCATTGGATTTAATGTGGAAAAAATCTTCAAATTCCCAGCAAAGCAAGCGTTTCATTAGCACCATAGACTCTTCAAAGTATTCCATGATCATCACCAAATCAAATTCCCTTTCCAAAAAGGCAATGTACTCTTTGACTGCTGTCAAGTTCTGGTAGAACTGGTAATCTAAACCAAAGTCAAACATCATGGGATTTCTGGCTAAAACTGATGATCGACTTGCGGTTATATTTTTAAATTCTATTCCATTCCTGAGAAATGACTTTATAGATTTTGTCGGGTCCTTACCAAAACCAAAAACTTCACCGAATTCCACGTAGTTAAAAACTGATTCAAACTGGTCTACCGGGTCTCTGAGGATCGTAATGTACATGCTGGTGTCCTTTGGGAAGAGATGATGCATGGTTTTTTCATTGTATCTTGTATGACTGCACAGAAAATTTGGTTGAATTCCATTGCGCGGCAAGGCATGTATGAGGCGAAATCGATGAGGCCAGCCAATCATTGAGTCAATGCCGAGAACAAAAGAAAGATCGTTAGAGTCGCCGTAACGGAAGAAGATGTTAGCCACAGTGGATGATCCTGTTTTGTGTGTCTTGAGAAAGAGAACCTGTCTAACAGGAACACACTTGCCAGCTGAGATAAGCTTTAATATCCGTCTGGTTGTCTCAACTGTTAATTGGTGTCTGTTAAAAAAAGAAAGTACACAGATGTTATCAGAAAGATCTTACTGTGCCTAATTCAATACTACGTGAAATCGGAAGTTCAAAGCGTAAAGCCTGGTTCACACTTGTCAGATAAGCACAAGAGTAAGCACAAGAAAATGCTAGTTGAAATAAGCATATAAGCACAAGCCCAAAAAAAGAAAGACCATTTTCCTTTTACTCATCCTTGTTCTTATGCTTATTTCACTAGCTAGTGATGCTTATTTTACCAGTGGGATTACTGGCATGAAATAAGCACAAGAATTCAACCAATCACCACCTTGTTTCTCCAGTGATGTAGCTGTAACTTGCACTGTCTTTACTAATGATTGTGTTTCTAGCAGCTAACAATCATAATTATTATGACGACAACAAAGGAACCTTGCAAAAAAGAAATAATTAAAAATGGTTCCAATCTGCCAATTACAACCCATAGATGTGGCATTTTATACCCACTGAAGTAAACTTCTGTTTCCTGAGAGGTCCACTAAGATGACTGACGGAAAAAAAACCACAAAACCATTGATTGAGCAGAGTTTGTGTGTAACTGAAACACACAGACGTAAAGGTACAGTAAGGTAAAGTCTGCACACGAGCCACTAGTGGCCCATCAGGCTGTAGCTTATCCTGGTTTCCATAGCATGAAGTGACTAGGAGTATTTCTACTCCCCCCTGGATGGGATGCTAGTCCATTGCAAGGTTACCCCCAGCATTAAGTGCACTGGTGCCCATTTATACACCTGGGTGGAGAGAAGCACTGTGAGAGTTAAGTGCCTTGACCAAGAACACAACACAATGTTCCCGGCCAGGGCTCGAACCCGGACTGCTCAATCTGGAGACGAGCACACTAACAATGAGGCCACCATGCTTCCACAAAGCCACAAAGAAATACACAGAGCCACAACCTAATCTAGGGAGGCACGCTGGCGTCATGGTTAGCGTGCTCGTCTCCAGATCAAGCGGTCCGGGTTCGAGCCCTGGCCGGGGACATTGTGTTGTGTTCTTGGGCAAGACACTTTACTCTCACAGTGCCTCTCTCCACCCAGATGTATAAATGGGTACCGGTGAACTTAATGCTGGGGGTAACCCTGCGATGGACTAGCATCCCATCCAGAGGGGAGTAGAAATACTCCTAGTCGCCTCATGCTACAGAAACCGGGATAAGCTCTGGCCTGATAGCCACTTGGCTCGTATGCAGACTTTACCTTTACCTTACCTTACAATCTAATCTAAATAAAAATGTCCAAGTCCTCCCAAAAGGATTTAAACTTAATATATGACCTGCATACTGGTTGGACATTGTTCTGCAGAAGACCCTGGAATTCAGATTGAAAAGCAAGGCTATAGCTGTCATGGCAACAGTGCCTTTAGGGGCAAGCTCCCTTTAATCTGGCCCTGACCCTCTCCCAGCCACTCAACCCCTTGCTCCATAACAAAAATGTTCTGGCCAAGTCTCAAGGTGTAAACACTGTTCTGATTAACATGAAACCCTATGTGTGACAAAATGATTCTCAACCCTAGTTCTAACTTTTTGGATCATCTCCTGACCTCTGAAACCCGCCGTCTGCTTGTTTAACAACATCAGCGAGAATGCCACTGATAGAATTCATCATTTTTAAGCCACATTTGAACAGTATTTGAAAAATTATAACAGTTGAAGCACAACAAAAACTGGAATTTTCCAAGAAATAAAGAACTTACTGATCAGTACTGCAATGTGGTAGTCTTTTCCAGAGGTAATTCACTTCACCATGAAATGCCACTAAAAACAGAAGACCTAACATGCCGGAAACCAGAAGATATCTTAACCGTGACCACCGTCCCATGAGGGAAATGCAACAAGCCACAGCTTCGATTACTACTAGCAGTAGAAGTCACTGGTGCGGACAGTATTCAAGGGTTGAAGGGTTTCAGTTGGTGTTTGCAGCTTCTCTGGTTGACAAGGACTGCTCACAGTTTCAAACTCAGAATGGCAATATATACAGTACTGTGCCCATTTTCTTCACGTGCTCCAACTGATGTGAAGGTTATAATTCCTTTTAACGAAAGATGAAAGATTGAAGGCATTCAATATTTGACGGATTATAAGAAAAATCAGCCACTGTCATTATATTCACGTTCCCCAAAATACGCAGAACTTAGTCATTTCACATTGCTTTTTGCAAAGGACCAGTGGCTAAGAAATGTACATATGGGTTGTTGACCAAGCATGAGGTCAAAATGGCTGGATATTGGTCAAATTCTTTTTCTGCGAGTTTATGGACCGAGATGGAGTCAAGGTCCATAAACTTGCAAAAAATGAACAAGGCCAATATCCAGCCAACTTGACCATAGTTAATAGAGGGGACTGGTTGTGAGGCCCAGCAAACATCAAAGGAGTAAACAAAGATGCCAAGATTTATGTCGGAAAGTCCCAACAGTGCACAAACTTTTGTTTTGCGCTCATACACTATGCATGAATTACACAACCAACACGTTTCTATTGGTTGGTTCCTCAGTGCGGAGTAAACAACTATTGTGTTTTGTGCACCGTCAAGGCCAAAAAAGCGAACAAAAACATACAACAAAGAACTTTGTCGAGTTTCATAACCGTTCCCCTCTATCAACTTTGTCTTGACCAAAAAAGCTTGGTCAATAAAGGATTACTAAAGCTTTCAGAGAAATTTTTCTTGCGGGACATGGCAGGTAGTCCCGAGCAGGCAAGATAGCCCCATCTTGCCCAATCGGGTAGCCAATCATAACACAGGATTTGATTTATCTTGCCCGTTCACGGAGCTAGCCACATAATAAGAAGATTTATAACGCAGTGTATGCACTGAGCCTTTATTCTGCTCATTAAAAATAGATAGTGAGAACAACTTGACCTGTGTCCTGGATTCGTGTAAAAGCCAGGGCATTAAAGTCACCAGACACGTATGCAACCATGAATGGAACTAAAATGCCATATTATTGACTGCAAATTGATTGAAAACATTAAAAAACAATAATCAAATAATAGTCAACAAAAATCAATGACAATTGATAGCAGTTAGAGGACTTGAGGTTGTGATTTTCCATTGGCCATCCATTACTAATAATGATAATAATAATAATAATTATAATAATAATAATAATAATAATAATAATAATAATAATAATAATAATAATAATAATAATATACCAGTACAGGATAACCCCATCAGTGTAATAAACACTGGTATCAAAGGAGGTCCTGTTATTAGAGTACATAAGTAAAAATACAAAAGGTCTAAAAGATACAAATTCACTAAAAAAATTGTCACAAGGCCATTTTCTGAAAGAAATCAATACCGTCATTGATTTGTCGTTGATTGATCACACAGGCAAAATTAAGAATGACAAAGAATTTAGATATAACATGTATTAGTATTTCACTACTACCTAATACAGTTACGATAATTAACTGGACGTCAGGTTGAGCAAAATATTGTGATTTGTCAGTGGCGAGCAGATCAATAATTATTACTTCCTGAACGCGAGGCTGAGGCAAATAATTGATTTAGGAGAGAATGTCTTGGCCAATGAAAAGGAAGAAAATGTGTATCGAAATTATCTTTAAAAATTTGGTTTCAAAAGAATTAACTTTTAACATAAACATGTATTTCCACCACTCACAAGTCTCTTTCACCAACCACAACAGTGTGCATTTTATCGATTTTGACGCCAATGTCGATATTTGTGTACTCAGTCATAATCAGTATTGTTATTGCGATTTGTTGTCAATTTATAATTTACATCGACAAATTACTCAGCATCGACTAAAAATAGATTCGAACGGTCAAATTTGTTTAGGCGGAGTATTGTTAATTGTTGTACGCTCGCTCGTTCGCTAAGGTGGTTTTTAACGCCTTCCACGGTCAGCGCACTGTTAGACAAACTGGAAAATCCTGATTCTTGCATTTATTAACTAGGGTAGCGACTGCAAAACCCGCTGGATTCCTGGGGCACGCCGGCGATGGCCATTAAAATGTCTGTCACAAAGAACATAAAAGATTTTGTATATCTGCCATCTTCGCATTATGTAAGTTACACTGAAAATGGCAACACAAAAGGATCTAATAGTAGAGCTACAACAAAAGATATTTGCTTACGCTCAAGCAGAAATCCGTCCATATATTTTGTGCCAAGTATGTTTTCATGTAAAACA
>NC_138159.1:2907700-2930200 GCF_964199315.1 Orbicella franksi | reverse complement strand
CGCAATGTCGGACCGGATAAGGCTTACTTGAGCGCCAGTATCGAGGAGGATATTTCCTTTCTTGTGGATTCCGTTCTGACCGTGAATGATTGCTGACATAACTGGAAGAAGAGCCCCCTTACCGGCCGCGACAGCCGCTACTCCTAATCTGATCGCGTTGCTTTTGTGTAGGAGTGGATGGTGATAATGTTCGCATTGTTTTCCGTTTTCCTGTTTTGTGCAACGCTGTCTTCGAGTGCAGTTTTCCATTCTGTGTTCTCTTCCGGCCCTTTTCAGGCACCCGAAGCACACGTGGTTCTCTTTGGCTATCTTGAGTCGCTCGTCGACACCGAGAGCAGCGAACTTCTGACATTGGCCTGGCCAATGGGCTGAGTTTCGACACATCCAACATTTGTGCCATGTTGCGTTACCTTTACTGCTGTCATCTTTCAAGAAATGATTAACTGAACGGGTGCTTGAACCGGTTCTCAATGGCGCTGTTGCACGCATGCGTGACTTCATCTCCACTGTCATCCAGCCTATGAGTCCTTGTAATGTCGCCTTCTTTCCGTCTCGTTCCAGTTCTCTAGACCACACTTTCCGATCGTCAGCGCACATTTTTTGTTCAATAATGGACAACATGTGGCTGTTATCCATGTCGCTGGGAACGCCCACTTCCTTTAGAGTGTTAAAACACCGCCTAACTAAGTGTGCTAGATCACAAAATCTAGCATCTTCTCCGTCTTGCAGCGCGCGGAACTTAACAATATCTTGTGTTATGGTGTCCGAGACGAATCGCGGATCGCCGTAAATGGAATCCAAATATTCCCAAGCGGCATCATAATCTGTGCCAATCCCTTTAATTAAGTCCAGGGGCTTTCCGTGGAGACATGTACGTAAAAACGTGATTGAATCTCGTTTGGTGTACCGGGCTTCAATTGCGTGTTTGAAATCTGCTTTAAAAATCGCATACTCTCTCACGTCTCCAGCGAACTTTGGCAATTTTGGCTTTTCCATCTTAAAACCGCAGGCGTTACTTGAAGTACTGGGATCATTAACGAGATCTGGAACTTGTACATTTCCATTCAAACTATTATTACCATTACTTAGGGGTGGTTGTGAGTTTTCCTGCCCAGCATTAACAGTAGGGGTCTGTTCATTATCATTAAAGGTGGGACCGGAAACCACATCCGTTCCAGATTGCATACTTGAAATTCCGCTGGTGTTTGATTCATTACTCCCAGTTTTCTCAGTATTTGTACCATTTTCCAACGTTTGTTGCTCTTGGCTAACTAAACTTTCAAAATACATCTTAGCTCGCATAACATAGTTCATGAAGGAACCCTGACATTCTTCCATCCAAATTTCAGCTTCTTCAAACTTCGTATCATCATCTATGAGTTTCGTGTAGCCTTCATGCTTGACTACCAGGTCATTGTACGCTTTCTCGACTTTATCTAAGGCTTCTCTTACCTCTGATCCTGGTCTTTTAACTTCAATTACGCTAGTTAACCAGTTACCACATCTTGTGAGGGCTGCCTTTGCGTTCCTCCGGGTTTTCTTCGCTTCTTTCAACTCTTCTTCGGCCATTATCGGGCTACGTGTCTACTTTCCACTCAGGTCAAAGCACGTGGGAACCATCAACCATCTATCCCTCAGTCCCTTCGTGTCAGCAATAGAAATCGAATGTTTGGTCCAGGGGAAAAGATGGTACTCGGATGAATGACTGGATACGGAATCGTATAATCTTTATATTGTTTTATTCGATCTATAAGGAAGATACATAAGATACATAATTCTTACAAAACCTAATAGCGAGCGATTCATGAAATTGCATGGAAAATATAATTCTCAAAATTCAACGGATTACATAAACAAACGGTCACTTACTTCTGTGGCGATATCCAGTCAAACTTATTTCGGTAACAGGTCAGCAAAACGGGTCAGCAGATCGAGCAGTAAAACACTACAGGTTAGCGATGTTCAACGTAAGGTACAAAACGCTTTTATGACCTTTGTCTCTGATTTCGTGGTTTTTAAAACGTGTCATTCTAACTTAATGATCAACTTACTTAGCGATTACGCCATCGGCTGTCAATCACGCGACTAATTAAATAATCAAATGTCAATAAACGAAGTTAATATTAATCAACGAAACAGTATGTACTAAAACCCCAAACAACGAAACGAAACGAGCGAAACGAAACCACCGAAGCGAGCGAAACGACCGAAACGAGTAAAATAATAAGTAAATACATGAAAAAGTTAACAAAAACAGCCTTGATCTCTGCACGTTATTATGGCAGCCTGATCTCGTACCCAGTTCCACATGAGTGACATCGTTACATCTCAAACCTGAAAGATAGATGAGCGCAAGGGTGTCGACGACGACCACGAAGACATCGAGAAAAAGGTGAGTACTTTTCACATTTTGAATGGCATTCTAGCTAAAACAAGAAATGTAATTTTAAAGAAAGGTTTTCTGGTCGTATCGTGGATTCTTAGGCGGTGTCGAATCGACAACGCCGAGCCCAGGATGTACGGAAAAACAATCTCAAGAATATCCGTGAAGAGCTGAGCGCCTAATAAGAAATTACTTTGAGAACTGCAGGAGTCACGAAGGCCTGACGTTAATATGATTAAAGCCTGTCAAGTCGCCCTCGTTTTTCTTTAGAGATATATATTAGAGAAAGTCCTGGTTCGCACGAAGAATGCTCAAAGTCATTCTCGAAAAGACCATTCGATTCGCCACCGTCTAAGAATCCATGCACGATACGACCAGAAAACCATTCTTTGAAATTAGATTTCTTGTTTTAGCTAGAAAATACCTACCTTTTCCTCGACGTCTTCCATTCTCGTCCCCAGTGCTACTCGTCTTAAAATGTCGTTGACGAGTAGCTCTGAACGCACCCAAAAATTCGAATTTTTTCATTGGCTGACAAAAAATGAATGCGCAGCAGAAATGAAAATTACAAACCTCTACGCATTCCATTTTACTTCCGGCCCAGATGGCGGCACCTTCGCTCAGTTGACACTGGCGACATGCCATTAGGGACAGCGCGTCTCCCAACCCCAAAATGCTTTGGAAACGAAAGAATATCGAGGTCGAAATGTATTATGGACCAAAATATAACAAGACAGCGAGAACCTGGTCTCTAACATTAGTAGGCCTGGTTAATTTTATCATTTTTAGCGGGTAAGGTAAATCCTGAATAAAATTTTTCACTTGAATTGCTCCAAGCATTGTTCAATATTTATGTATAGAATGATCCTTGCAAAGTTGAGCTGTCGACAGGGCAAACCCAGTGCTTACAATACTGAGATGAGGTGGTTTTCGAAAGCTTTTCGCCAGCCCAAAACTCGGCGAGAAATCGATCGACAAATTCAAAGCCATGATCCGGGACAATCCTACTGACGATATGCTACCAAGTTATGGTAAGTTTTTTTTAAAGAAAATTAAGAAATGACTTCATGTGGAGTGATGTCGTGATGTGTAGGCTTATTTTTCCAGGTATATCCTGAACTAGTACTGGAACCGGCTAAAATATGCAATAAAGTTTATGTAATTTAAAGATAAACAAAACGAAAATGCGTGCACGGGCCCGAAAAAGTAAAATGATGTAAAATAGAATATGGGATATGCTTATTTTGTAGCTGAAAAAATGCGATTAGGGTTTTAGACATGGTGTGGAAGGGTGGAAAGGGGGTGGGGAGGGGGGGGGGGGGTTGGGGGATGCCATCTCCAATACAGTATCACAGTTTTGTTGAATTAGAAAGCAGTGATGCTTAGAAATTTATAATCTTATATACATATCTTTGTCCGCTAGCAGCCCACTCCAACTCTACTTTTTGAGGTCTATTACCCCACTCCCTTAGGAAATATTTAATAAAGCCAGATGAAAAGTATATCATGTTGTTACTAATTAACAGGATTGACTGCAGATGAGCTTGCCTGTCTTGCTGCATCGGCAATGCAAGGCTGGGTCTATACTGATCACGTCACATGGGTTTTAAAACAGCTTAATGACATGCAAAATGATACCATGCTACTATGCCCAATGTTGTTGTTAATATCCACAACGAGATGATGAGGAAAGCTAAGTTACTTAACCCTGGACCATTAAAAAGGCTGGTTTTCACTCTGAATGTGGGACAAAGGAATGACAAAACTTTCATTGGCAACCCTCAAAATGGTGGTAATCATTGGGTACTGGTAGATGTTGAGCTGCGACCTTTCATGAAGATCATATACTGTAAGATGCTGGCTTGGCAACCTCCCCCAGACATCATTGATGTCATCAATGATTTTGCACGGTACATTCCAGAAGTTGGAATGCACAAAAAGAGTCATTTGGTGCTTGCCCACTCTCCCAGTGTGACTAATTGGCAGGGTCATGAATGTGATTGGCGATGCCGTAACTATTCCCTGCAGAGTTGCACTGATATATGTGGCGTTATTACTCTGGTAAACGCAGCTGTGGTAGCCTTGCACAGCCCTCTTTTCTGATGGTTAACGGGTCCAGTGATCAAAGAATCGATCTTCTTACAACACCTGACCCAATACTGGTTATATTTTGTGTTGCCCATGAGCAGAGACGAAGCCGTATTCTTGTCAGTGTGAAACAAATTTTTAGTTTGTTTATTGTGGAAGTGCCACAACTTCCACTGATGACCACTCCATCTTTCCCTCACCCCCATTAGTGGTCATTATATGGTTTTACACATTGTGCTGGCATTATTTTGAGCATAATAGCGAGGCAAAAGAATCTAGCATTATGCGGGAATAACAGTGACAAAAACTGGCCGATGTCTTTTGAGCATAATATATAGTGAGATTTTTTGATCATCAAGCATTTGCATAACGACAACAAATTTGAGCATTATGTGTAAAACCCTATTTCATGACCCATTTCCAGTACTATTCTGATATTTACAACACATGTTTGCAAACACAAAATCCTTTAACAACAGAAAGACAACAATGTTGGGAAGGAATACTCCTTCTAACATGAACCAAATGCACTGCCCCATGAAAAATGCAGGACATGTGGTTAGTGTAGTACAAAGATAGAAGAGTGCTTTTAGAAACCTTTTGACCTAAGTTTTCATCTCTAAAATGGCCCTTGTGATATGATCAGTAGCAGGCTGTACATGTTTTCGTGACGATTTGAACAGCTAGAGATAACTGTGCAACCTGACACTAGCCTTCTAGCAGGCTACTGCCATATTGGCTTATGATATTGGCTTATGTTATCCACAGGTCTTTAGCTTCTTCATTGTGAAGAACATCATCATAATTTACTTCTATCAAAATGAAAAAGATCACCAGGGATAATGAAAACCTGGATCTACAGGTCCCTTGGCAAAATTGTTTGTTTGATGCTGTGCTAAATAGAGAAGATGATATCATTATTTAGGGCATTTAGTGCAGGAAACATTTTCACACTAGAAAATATATGAAATCATTACAGGTCAGACTAGTGAAATTTTAAAAGCTGATTCTAACTGTTTCTGGATGACCTATATGGAACATGCCAGGTCTCTTTCAATTGAAATCATTTTATTATTAGCAAAAAAAGGACAGAGCAGTCATTCAAGACTATTCCAGCAGCTTGTATTAATAATAATATTAGACCATGTTTTTGATGTTCTGTTAAATAGAACAGGGATAAGCATGTGAAATCATTATTGGCATGAGGTGAAACTAGTCTTGTGTTTCACACATTTAATTTCAGTGAGCTATCACAATACTGGGCATCGTGCTTTGCATAAATATTTGATCAATCAGCTCATTTCCGTAGGATTTTTATCAACTTGATCCCCACCACAGATATATGCTTGTACATGTACATGTAAGTTCTGAACGGCACAGTGCGAACTATATTGATTTTGCAACAAGTTTACTATTAATTTAATATTTTTTTGCCATACATGGCTCGAGTAACATTCTAAGGAAAATTGGACTCTGAGTACATGTCTGACATCTATTGTCATTTCAATATTGTCTTATAGTTATTTCATATTGTTCTAGAGTTTTTACTGCTTTTAAGCAACAAATCTGAAACAAACATTACATGCAGAAACAAAAAAAACAGATAAATATTATTATATATTATATTATATATTTTCAGGCTTTCAGTGTTGGTATGTGTGTGGAATTATAATGGGATTACGGTATGAAGTTCTGTATTACTGCATTAAATATACGACAAGCCGTTACGATTATTGTTAATCAAATGAAAGAAACTACATATAATTTCTACATACACAACACAAGCTAAGGTTCGTTTACTGGTAACAAATAGGTCAATGAATTGCAAGATAATGAATACCGTGGTGCACAACTGATCTGATGAGCAAAAATTTCTGTGACTGAGACGTTCGAGGGATAATTTGTGTTTCCTTTCAGAAATATTTCGAGAAAACGTGGGCTGGTGGTCGCTAACTGCGTTTTAAAGCTGAAATCAACCAGGCGTTTCAAGTGTTAGAGACCAGGCTCCCACTATCTGATAATATTTTGGCCCACAATACATTTCGATCTCGATATTCTTTCGTTCCCGATGCATTTTGGGGTTGGGAGACGCGCTGTCCCTAATGGCATGTACACTGGCGTGCTTTACGAAAAAACGAATGGTGACCTTTCCCGATCGATCCGAAGGAATCGTTAAAGTTTCCACGTAACCAAAGGAGTACGTTGCCTGCGACGATGTCATTCACGATCGTAATCATCGTCCTTTGTTGTAGCAGCGGAGAAGGTGGGAAGAAACGTTTAGAACTCTGAGAATCAACCAGCTAATACAACAATTACTTTGTCGCTGACCATACCCCAAGAAATCATAAAATTAACTTCGAATCGGCAGTGGGTTTTAAGAAACGTTCGTCTTCCTTTATGAAAAGCTCAAAAGGAAACTTAGAGCCAGGTGAAAAGACGAAGAAATATCACTCTTGCTAAGCAAATGTGGCACTGGAAATGCGAAGGTGAGTGTGTTTTTCTCTCTCTGAAAGATCAAGGAGATCAGATTCTAGCAGTCCAAAATGTATTGATATTAAATTGCCAAAATGAGTCAAAGGTCCGTGTTATAATACTCTGCTACGTACCTGGATGATGTAGCAAATGGTCTGAACATGAAGTTTGGTTTGTTTCTTCCACACATTGTTATGTATGTATCTTTTACTATCTGTTAAGAAGCTTCTGCTGTTATAGATATATATAATATCTTTTTTTTTTAGCTCCCCTCTCTTTATTATTGAGACCTCCCCTATAGTCTACCCCCCAAAAACACGAACAAACCTTTTGTGGTCAGGCAAGAGTTTAGTTTGCTTTAGAGCCTTCACCCAAATTTATTATTATTTTTTTTTATAATTTACTTGTGGAAATGATGTGTAAAGGAAAATAACCATAGATAACCATAGCTGAAATTTGAGGCCCTTTCCTCTCTCCCCACTTTAGTTAGGAAGCAACTGCAACTAGCAAAACTTTATTCTGTCACAATAACATTAATCAGTAAATAACAATAATTTATCATCCATGCAAATAACTGTGAACAAATATAAGAGACAATTATTTATACATGTATAACTGATAACGCATCATCAGGACTAGTGGGTTTCCAAATATAATGTGGGAATTATCTCTACTAAAAACAAATCAAACATTAAAGGTGTACAGAGTTACATTAATATCCCCATAAGAAAAATGTCATAATCTTTTTGTTAGCCTTTGAAAGATAATTTATTTCCTGCCATTATTTACTATTCTTTGTTAATTTTCAGACCATAATAGTGCTACATAAATTCCTCAAAGGATGACCATTTATGGATAATTCAAATAGGAATGTTGTTCTTGCAGTTCAATAAATAATACTGAAAAAAAAGGAGATGGAGAAAGAACTCTCCATTGTTGATAGTAAAGCTATGTGGCTGATGTTCTGATCAACCACAAGACGTAGAAAGTATACATTGAGATTTGTTGTTGCACATGGTTGTATAACAGGCTGAAGAGCCTTATTACCATGAAGTAACATGAATTGTAAAAGAGCAATGACATTGCATTGTTTCCCATTCATTTTGTTCATGCAGTTTCCTAAAAAAAAATCTTCCTTAATGTACATTGAGGCACACCAATATGAATCACTCTCTTCACATCAGGAACCTCTACATGTATACCAATGCCAGATACTAATGTTATAGTTACATCATTTTAGCTGTATTATATTTTTCGTAACACCATGTACTCATATGGGAATACTGAAATAAATTGGTGTTGTTGTTGTTGTTGAAAGCACCCAAAAGATTAAGCTTTATATAAGCTGGTTGAAAGGTATAAAATGAACAAAAACAATTACATCGACAAAAGCAGTGGGGGATGGGGGACAAAATGGTGGAATAGCCCTATATCTAGTCTTGTAATGTCTACAGGCTTTTCTCAAGCCTGAATGTACAAAAATCATCATTGGATGTTCCAGATAAGCTAATTAAAATTGCTGCAGAGCCATTATGGAAGCCCCCAGCACACATATATAACCACTCGATAACAACTGGCATAGGACTTTTATTTTTTTCTTGGCGTTTTTCTTAACAAGGTAGTAACCACTTCAAAAGGCCAATTGCTACCCTATACCCTGGTTACCACACACATAGTTTTTTATTCTTTCCATAGCCATATGCAAAATAGATTTCTCTTCTCATATTTATTTAATTATAATACTGATGTAAATTAATTCTGTAAATAATGCACAATAAAAGTTGATCGATTGATTTAATTTGACAGTTTAATGATCTGTTGATTGTGTAAGACCCTTTTTTGTAAAAAAAATAGAACAGAATGGGGTTACTTGAAAAAATGAGGACATGAAAGATCATATGAAAGTGAGCACCTTTATTACATATTCCTTGCAAGGAAACATGAGCAAAACTCCAATACAACAAAACTTTCCTGAGTTCAACACATTATTATTCTGCTACAGCTTACAAACCTATGTAAATAACCAGGAAGTAAATAGTTCTTACCATTAAAAAAATTTTCTCTTCATCTATCAGCACGGCTTATATTTAAATCCTCTGGTCAGTGATGCAATTTCCACGGCTGATTTCCACAAACGCTTCCGTGTGTCCATAAACAAATTTTACCGTGTCATCGATAGACGTAATACATGCCGTATCCTGATTACGTTGCTTGAAAGCTTTCACAACTGCACCTCGCTCTTTAAACTTCTCCTTTTTATCGAATATGAAGAGAAGAAACAACAAGAACACAGCTATCGATTCCTGAATTTTTCTAGACGGTCCACCACAAAATGCACCGCGAAACCCGTTGGTGAAATATTACACAAGCTGGCAATCGTGTTTGAAGCGGCGACGGCATTTAAGGCCGCTTTCTACTCTCTTTTTAACTCTAAATCACCTAACTTCAGCGAAGTGAAAACACATGTCAGCGTTCCGATCTGTTTACATCTAAAGAATACTGTCTATTCCTCTCTCCCCTCCCTCAGGATTAGTTTCTGAGCATGAGCAGATATGTAGGCCAAAATTACGCATGCGTTACCGGATGTCTGTGATTTACGGACATCCGGTAATGGCTGCTACCAGAGTCCTCCGTTTCTCCGACCACGTGACCAAAAGAAACGGAGGCTCTGGGGACGAGAATGGACGTCTTCCTGCTCGACACGCTTGCGCTCATCCACCTTTCAGGTTTGTGATGTCACGATGTCACACATGTGGCTTAAGAGCAGGATCTGGGTACGAAATCCGGCTGCCATAGTAACGTGCTAGAGATCAAGGCTGTTTTTTTAACTTTTTAATTTATTTACTTACTATTTTACTCGTTTCGGTCGTTTCGCTTGTTTTGGTGGTTTCGTTTCGTTGTTTCGGGTTTTAGTACATGCCCGAAAAATTAACACCCGGGCGGAGTGTGGGGTATTCAGCGGACAGACTTTTATATGAAAATACGTTGTTTAAAGGACATTTCACATGCACATACGTAACAAGACATACTTTTCCCGCGTAAAATGTAAATATGGCGGACAAAGAGGACGAAGAATATCTCCGTCTGCATTTGCATGATTATAGAAAGGAAAATGGCTATGTCTTTGGTTTTTTCGAGGGTGTTCTTAAAGAATTTCTCGAAGAACATATGTCATCGAATTCAAGGTGCTTTGTTCTGTCAGAGCGCCATAGTAAGGAAGATAATCATAAGCGCTATTCCTCAACAGGTACAGTATGCATGTATTTCATGATATTATATAAAAAAAAAAACAATCAAGACGCTATTAAGAGGCCACCTTCCGGGATTTGTGAGTAGCCGCTTAATAGAGGTTGGTTGCTTCATAGCGGTTCGTCAGGAATTAGCACGAAACTTAGTAGAATGTGTACTTTGGATATCTTTTTTGTTTTTTACCCACAGGCTAATTTCTTACTGAACTCACTTAACATGTACTTTAACGTTTTTATCAGTCGCCACTCATTTCGGACTAGCTCTTATCTGTCAGCGCCTTGTCCAAAACATATTAACAAAACCTAACTACGCCTGATAAGTTTTGTGTGGCCGCTTAGAAAGGCTTAAGACAAAAGAAAACCCTGATCGGGACGACCAAAAAGGTGGTCGCGGCCGCCTAATACCTTAATAGAAGTGGCCGGTTAATTGGGGATTTATTTGCAGTTTTTACTGACAATAACTGCAGGAGTTTGATAAATGGCCGTTAGACAAGATGTGGTATCTCGCTGTTTCTGCTATAAAAGTAGCCTGTAGTCGCCTTTCATGGGGTCATGGGTCGAGTGACCTTAGGAGAAAATGAACGACTATATTTTTAGACCTATCCTTCACACAAGAAAACATGTTCTAATTAATGGAAGCACTCCAGTTTTAAACTTATTCATGTGATATCTATTATTTGCAATAGCGCCGCCGGTATGGGAGGACAAGAGGGGAAATGTACCCATCTATTTTGGGGGTCGCCCATTTCGGATTCTTGCATCACAGACGTGGCATTGCTTGCATGGACCCCTTAAAGTAAGTGACGAGTGTGATTATTCATAATGTGCTCACATAATCAGAATCTTGAGTTCTTTGCTTATTTCAAAGTAAGAAGTCGGCTCTGTCTTTTTCTTCGATAGGATGCGCGGGGTGGTTGGAAACCCGAGGAACCAGGGGAACATGATTACAACATGAAGAAACGATTAAAGATACAGGGAAGCAGAAAACTAGAATGCCCTGCTCAGATTCGAGTCCGTGACGTAATGGTATTCGAAGACTATGGAGTAGATGCGACGAGTTGTGACACTGAGAACAGCTTGCGATCGGCAAAGAAAAAAGTGGCAAAGAACTGCTGAAGATAGATTTACAGGATGGAGTACAAGAGAAAACAACTGTACGTCATTACATTCGTATACCTCTTTCTTCTCTCCACAAAGGGCATCCCATTGGTGAGACCGTTGGTGTAAATCAAAATATAGATAAGCGAATTATCGAAAAAATCTTCGAGCTAGTAAGCAAGGGCGTGACCAACATCGGCGAAGTAAAGCGCAGCATCGCAGATTCCGTCGAAAAAGAGCTTTTTGGTGGGGTTCCTGTGGATAAGCGGCCACGCTTAAGTAATCGGAGATATCATCCTACCAAAGAGATCTTCGGAACCACGTTTCGCGAGCCATAGCTGCCCAAAAGTACTGCAAAGATGACCAAGAGTCTTTGGGGAGAAAAATTGAGGAGTGGCAAGAAAAATCACCATCAAGCAGGTTCTTCTTCAGGCCCCATCATGCCAAGCAAACCGAAGAGGCCCAGGACAAGAAGGCAGAGGAAGACCAGCCGCAGCAAAACTTTCTGTTTATTCACCAGGAAGAGTAGCAACAGCGTCTGTCACAAAGATATGGTTCAGAGCTGGTTTTCATGGATGCCACGTACAAAACGACAAAGTATGCTATTCCCTTGTTCTTCGTATGCGTAAGGACAAATGTCGATTACAAGGTGGTTGCCGAATTCATGACGCAGTATGAAGATCAGCAGTCGATCAGCGAGGCGTTGTCTATTTTAAAAACATGGAATCCCCTTTGGCAGCCCATATACTTCATGGTTGACTTCTCCACCGTCGAAATAGGCGCCATTGAAGAGCAGTTTCCTGGAGCAACTGCCTACATTTGTGATTTTCACAGGTTGCAGGCATGGCAGCGATGGGTGAGGAAGAGTAAAAACGGTTTCAATTCCCTGGAGCAGGAGGAGCTACTGGCTCACTTGAAGCGTGTTACGAACGCGACCACTCGCAAATACTACGATTCTGCAGTAGCTTCCCTGAAGAACCTGCCTTTGTATAAAGAAAAATCAAACGTGCAAACGTACGTCGACAACGTGTGGCTTTCGTGTTCTTTCCGTTGGGCAAAATGCACGAGAAAGCGGCAAATACTCAACGTCGCGATACTAACAATGGAACGGAGGCCCAGAATAAGACTTTGAAGTATGAGTACCTACCGCTCTCGTTGGATAAGTCCGTATATGGAATCTCTCTGATGTTAGTTGAGAGGTACGTCCCTGACTGTCATCAAAGGTACCTACAGCGTAATCTGCAGCTGAGCAGCGCATACAGGAGATTCAACTCGACAATGCCATCATACCTGCATAATCGGCCGCCACATTTCATCAAGCATTGTCTTAGAGCAAAGTTCAGCTCTGGTAACTTGAGGGAATGCGATGTTGAATGTGTCGACATGGTAAAGGATGTTTTCTCTGTACGTAGCTCATTGCAGCACAACCGCTTTCACGAGGTCAAATTAAGTGAGCCTAACTGCACGTGTGAGCAGTGGGAAAAATTTCACTCTCCATGCAAGCACTTCTTTGGCGTCTTCAATTTTTTCGCCGATGAATGGGACTTTGAGAGTCTTCCGTCACATTACCGTAACAGTGTTTTCATTACACTGGACACTGGCCATCTGGAACTGGAAGTAGCATCAAAGCTCGATGAAGCTGTATCTAACAATGACAATGTTGATAAGGTAGAGGGAGGCCGCCAAGATCCAATCACAGTCGACGAAGATGAAGAACTACATGATGAAGAGGTACATGTCGAACATGGTGAAGAAGACCCCAAAATGGATGTTGCGAGGGAAAAGGAGGATGAAAAAGAGATTATGCTGAAAGGGGCACTCAAGGAGAAAGTCAAATGCATATCCGATCTGACTTATCTCGTTGAAGATGTTAGTGTCCTTCAAACAGCCCTTGATTCTTTGAAGAATGTGGTCACAACCATGGATACTGCTTGCATAAAACAATAAGGGCTCCCAATTCGTCAAAGCCCACGAAAGCGAAAGCTGAAACTAAAAAACGTGGAATACCACAAAGTTTTTCATTCCAAGTTACCTCTTCGCAGACGATTGAAACGGGCAACAGGATTAAAGTCAAGCAAAGCTCCCCAGAGTGCAGTTAGTTTTGACTTTACTGAAGATGATAACTTTGAGCCACCAGTGAAGCGTCACAAATTAGCAGCGGTTCATGTCTCCAAGGTAAGTATCTAGTCAATGCAATCGAACCGTGCAATAAAGTAAATTGAGCGGACATGATCCCGTAAAGCCGCAAAAAGTAATATAAATAGTGCTAACCTGACTCTGCTAATTTGTTTCCATTAGTCTACTACAACGGACCACAAAATTGCGAAAGAACGCCCAGATGATCGCGAACATGTGATCGATGTCAATGAAAATGTTGATACGCTGGGTCCTGGTCAAGTTACCAAGTAAGTAGCCTCTTTTACAAGGAACGGTCATAAATACTTCTGCATTCTAAGTTATGCGTGTCTTCTCGTGTCGGTGTATTTATGTTACGTTTTATCTTATTTATTCGTCTAGCAATCATCTCCACAAAGAAGATCACCCCAAAGATGTTGCCTTATTCGATAGGATAAGGCAGGCCATTAACTGTAGATTGGCGGTGACAGATGTGATGCGAGTTTATGGGCCAACCAAAATTACAGTGGGAGACTTTTGGACTTCCATACCACCAAGTGAGCAGACTCTAAGAGAAGAGAAGAAAGTGCAAGAAAGCGTACCTGATCATACTCCCGGATGGCTCATGTCCACGGTATGCTTCATTAAATACTTAATTAATCATTTATTTATTTATTTAATTATTTATTTATTTACTTACATATATATGCCACCAACTTACCTGCCTCCTTTGTCTGGAAATACTGGCTCCCGGTTAGCGTTGCTTTTGTATATTTCGAAGTTTATATTTCTTCCTTTACGTCGGATTAACTTGGAAAGTACTATTCGTTATTTCGTCGAAGTGGTTACTTTTTACAAAAACATGGTCGTCCACAATTTGTAGGCGTCTTCAACCACCTTCTCGGAATGCAAACACATTCATGTGAAGCATATGCTCCTAGATATCCCTGGATGATCGTACCCGTGTAAAAATATAATCCTACTTTTCTTGGTTATAACATATCATTCTGATTTCACCAACAGATTATAGAGGCTTACCTGTGGTCTGTAGAGATTGAAAATAACAACTTTTTTGCCGCAGACACAACTGTATTCCAAATAGTGTCTATGGGCGGCAGCACGCGTCGCCTGTGGAAAGGTGTAAACTTTCAGGACGTTGAAATTATGGTCGTCTCAATGAATATTCAGTACAACCCGACACTGGACCCTTCTGGTATGTTCCGTTAATTTAACAACAAAATCTTGGTCGTGGTGGTTTTTATCAATTTCGTCTTCCATTTACAGGCGGTTGTACTTTGATCCCCTGCTTTCAAAGGAGAGGAAGATGAATGGCAACGACAGGCTACGCTCCTTGATTGAAAATATAAGGTGCCCATATCTGACATAGAAGCTCTACTTTCAAAGCAGTTACTATGTGACAATTTCTGATTTAGTTAAGTGTCGGGGACTTATTCTATGCATTCCTAATCCTTTATCCGCTCTTGCAGTCAACTGATCGATGTAAAGACCGGATGGAAATACACAGAATGGCCTTGTGTTGAACCTCTTCACTATCACCAGGAGGATGGTTACAACTGCGGAGTCATAATTTGCTTGGTAATTTTCTCAGTATATTACAGGAAGACCTCGCAAACAACAAAATTTAACTTGTGTTCTGTTGACTAAATAACTCTCATTGCCATTGCTGTCTTTTACCTATTATGCTGTAGTTTGCGAGATGGCTAGCAGAAGGACTTGACTACAATAGGAAGTTCTCTATGAGGCTGGAGAGGGAAAGAATGGCATGCACACTTCTTGGTTCATATTATAGTGATCGATATGATGAGGTATGGTCGGCTTTATGCTTGATATGAGCAATATGCTGAAAACGACTTCCTGTCCATGGCATTGATGTCATAATAAAACCTGCTGTAATCTTACGTGCAGGAGGAATGCGAATTTATGCAAGATTTGCCTAGATGATGACGGAGAAGACTGGGTGGGTTGCGACGGGTGCGCCCAATATTTCCATGCGAACTGCCTCGGTGTCAGTTATTCCAAAGTCCTCTCACAGCCATTCTTTTTTTGCCCCCATTGACAACCATTTTTATAGTTAATTGCATTATAAACTACCCACATATTATCTGTCTTAAACAATATTTTTGTTTTGAAACGAGTCTTAATTCCATTTGTAAATTCTTGAGCCTCTTTCCACTTGTTTTGAACACGGCATAATATTACATAGTTTCCATGTCAGTAAACCTGAAAGTGAAACTAGGAAAATACTCTTCTTTTTTTCTTTGCCGTTAAATTAATTAAACTTTAGTCAGCTGCCACAGTGATGGGACAAAGTATTCAGTATGCCTCGGAAAAAGGCTTTACATAAATCCAGAACTCGGAATGCTACGATTCGATTGTAATGAATTTTTGCCGGACGGTCCGCGTGCAATGGCGTGCATGTAACTTATGTTCAGAAGAGGGAAAAAAGAATTGAGTATCATAAATTCGCGAACAGAGGTAAAAATGATACCAGGTATGCAACATTCAACGAATGCACACTTTTGAAAGGTTTAAGCGTTATCTGATGACAATTGATGACACCTAAATAAAGTAATTAACTTTAAAGGCTTGCGCCTGTGTGAAAGGTACTTAAATATTCCGTGACACTTACATAATATATTTTTTTAGTTTTTTCTCAAGCATCTGAGCGGGACGGAATCCTAAATCTTCGAATTTGATTGGCTAATCATAGGCACGTGACGATACGGCCCACGGGCCGGTTTTTTTCCCGCTGCCTAAAGGTCGCTCCTAAAAGTTAGCGGTGATCGTCAATCTTTTGCCTTTTTTACACATCCATCGACGATTAGTCAACGCAAGTTTGTCTCTGTTCACTTTAAAATGGCAAGGAAAGTCACTGTAAGTAAATTCAATTGAGTGTTTTGAAGTTGTGAGAGTTTGCTTAATTGTTTGTAGCTTGGCGCTGTAATGGCGCGTAATCCTGTGTTTCTCTCGCCGTAAAATTTGAGTCAATTTCAGTCGAGTTTACCTCTCTGATCGTTGCTGTATTTAGAAGAATTTCTGTGGAATACACTTAACGAATTTCCTCGCTTTCTGCTATTCAATTTACGGTAGAAAAGTGACGAAGTGATTTTAAAAGCAACTACTGACAGAAATTGTTTTTGTAGTAAAACTTCAAACTTCGCACGAAATTTCACACCGCAAAAACAATTTTGGAGAACTTAACTGGTGAAATAAATGCAAGTAACACAAAGTAGTTCGAAAAATATTTGTTTTTTAATAAATCTTTCTTTGTCCACTATCTGAGTTACTCGCCTCCCAGCCGGCAAATAACATATATATGTAAAAGCATGCCCGCTGAATACCCGCACATCGCCCGGGCGTTCACGTTTCGCATAACCTCGATATGTAATAGTAGATGTCGGCGGTAAATATGTCACGTTTCACGCGCTGAACGTTCGCGTAAAGATTAAAAAAATAATAATAACTCCGCGCATTGTGAGCTTGGGCCGCCTGTGTTTCATTTTTAAAAAAAATAACGTTCTATTTAGTCGCGAGTTTTTATCCTTCGTTATTTTAACATTCATTCAATGCCTTCCAGAGCGCTCAAATTCTCAATTGCCCAAAATGTAACACAACACCGCGCACTTTTAGTGCTCTGGTCCCACGCGAACGTGTATATAATCGTGAGTTTGAGACGCAAGTTAGCGAAACAAGTTTCCCCGACGTCACCCCCCGGGCCAGCTGGGCATATTTAAATTGTTTACCCATGATGCACAACATTTTTTCCAGAACTATTTGTGTTGAATCGAGTGTGCTGTGGATTTCAGAGGAAATCTTGAGGAAAAAGCTTGCTTGCAACTGCTTAAAAGCGGTAAATGGTATTGACGAGGATTTTGTAAGTATTCGTGTTTGATTTAGGCCCAGTTCAGACGTCGTGCTTTTGCCGTGCCGAACTAAATTCAGGAATTAAGTTCGACAAAAGCACGGCAGAAGCACGGCGTCTGAATCAAACTTTTGAATTAAGTTGGGCAAGCAATTAAGTTCGACAAGCTCTGCCGTGCTACACGAATCTGGCACGGCAGTGATTCAAACGTCGTGCTTCTGCCGCGCTAAACAAAATTCATAAATTATATTTATGTATTTTGGCAAGATTGTGTTCCCACGGGGAGTTAGGAGGAGAATTGTTACGAGGCACCAGTATATCCCGAATTTGATTCGACTCTGGCACGACGTCTGAATCAGAGTTGTTTTCCTGCCGTGCTAGAGTCAAACCTAATTTCAATTTAGTTCGACACGACAGAAGCACGACGTCTGAACTGGGCCTTAGTTCTTGTAGTAGTTCTACATATTGGATTACATATTATGATAGTGACACTCCGGCTGGTGACTGGCCTGGTACGATTTTATGGCGACCTTTACAACAACCAACTTGCTTTTTGTAAGGGATCACAGCTCATTGGTTATTTTAAATAGTCAGGTGCAAAAAAACTGTTGCTGTTTCAGCATGACCCTGGATCGATAAAGATATGTATGCCTAAAGTAGTTCATTTAAGGTTCGATGTTCGATAATGCTAGTGGTAAGCTTATTGCTCGTGTTCAATAGCGAATAGCCATTGCGTTGCTGTGTATTGCTTTAGATGTTAAAATATCCCGGCGAAATATACCTTTATTTTGGGTATGTTCGATTCGAGCAAGTGATTGCTTTCCCAAACAAGCACCGTGACACGTATGAAAGGACGAAAATTATACATGCGTATGCAGATTTCCTTGGCTGCCGATGGAAAAATTTGAGAATTTGAGAATTTTTTTCGGATTCAAATCTCGTTCGAACTCGCAAATATTTTATTGCAGAGTTTGGCAAATTAAACCGAATTTTGCTCAGAAATGTAGATTACTTCTGTGCACAATAGTGAAATACAATTAATATTTTATCGGTCGCCACTGAAAGTTAAGGTAATTAATGCTTCACTCAAACTTGATTGAATCTCGCTGATTGCTTGGCTTTCATTGTTAAAGCAATTGTGTACACAATAGGCCCACACGTCGTATACAGCTTATTTCTATAGAGCAGAACATTTAACTTTCATGTCTCCATGGTAATGTAGTAATTTCTATTAATATGCCTTCACGGCCGGCTTAAATGTCAAACTTTACTTGTTGAAAATACATGTGTAGGCTGATGAATCACACATTTGTAAATATAAATTATGCACCTTTCTCCGGAAGTGTTCCTGTGGCCTTCTTTGTCACGAGACTTGCTAGGGAGTTCTAAGTCTTGTTTCACTGGTTGGTGGAATGGCTGCATTGACAACCACTTTAGTGAGGCGCCAAAACTGTGAATTTCTTTGGAGGCCGAAAATTTTGAGGTTTATTTTCGTGTGAATTACCTCTATTCAAATGAATTAATCGGGTATGTAGATTAATCAGATTTTAACAAAATTGGGCCAAAATTTTCTTCAGATGTTAGTGCACCAACGTGTGTGAGGCAAAAAGTTTTTCTTGTGATGTCCCAGCTAGTAACAGCAATCAGAAAATTTGCTATTGTCCAACTTCAAAAGGGATTTTCTAAGTAACCAATAGAAATATTGAAAAAGCCTTACATGCTTAGCCCTTCATCACCTGAGTGATATGGTCCAGTCAGTTTGGATGTTCGTGGTAACACAAAGGCTGGTATTTCAGTTGTGCAAGTAAGGTCGTTTGTGCATTTCAAGGCTTGTATGTGCCTAACAAGACAAAAATGGCAGTTAAAATATATTGTTATTTTTGTATTCTGCAGTTTATTAGCTTTACAATAATATTAGTTTACCATCTGATGGGTTTCTTTAAAGCAGTGCGCACAGAAAGATTTTTCTGGAAGGCACCCCTGAAGGTCAACAGCCAGTTGCCAGTTGATTCAGACGTCAAACCTAATGGTGTGGAACTTAATTGCTAATTTGAGACAAAATCTTTGATTACAATGATTACACAATTATTGTATCAAATTAGTAATTAAGTTCACGGTTGGGTTGACACCTCAATCAACCAGCCAACTTAATTATTTCATTCAACTCAATTGAGCATAAGGCTAGGTTCAGCAGTTGGAAGTTGGAACCAGACCTCAAAGAAGTATGAACGTGAATTATCAAATGGGTGATATGAACTCATGTTCAGTTTCATTTACCAGCCTTGGAAATAATGAAAATATCCCTGTGCTTTTCTAGGAAGTTTCTTTTATTGTCGCTATATAGTTATATAATAATTATTATATTATTAGCTTTGCAATCAAATGTGATGTACCCGTGGGGTCTGTACTGGGACCCCTTCTTTTTCTTAATTAATAATATATATGAATGACATTTCAAGCTGCCTAGAAATTTTATCAATTATTCTATTTGCTGATGAAACAAATCTGTTTTTTAGTCACAATAATATAGATACTCTAAACAAGACCATGAATCATGAGCTTAAAAACATTGCATCTTGGTTTTCTCTAAATAAGCTCTCTTTGAATATTAGAAAACACAGTTCATAGTTTTAAGTCTCGAGGGAAAACATCAAATCAAAAACAAATCAGAAGGTTTCAATAAAAATAAATGAACAGAAATTGCACAAGTTAAGTGTAAAAAATTCCTAGGCTTATACATTGATGATGAACTTACATGGAAATACCACATTGACAAAGTACATGTAGTATGGTGACTGTAAACGTCACCAGATAAGCTGCACTCGCAGATAAGTCACCCCCTGAGTTTGGCAACTCAAATTTCAGAAAGGCTTTGGAAAGGAATCAAACTAATTCACAAGTCTTGAGAAAGATTCTTTACATGTACATTTCTTGACCAGTGCAAACTCACTAACATAAAAAACAGAGAATACCTCAAACTGAAACCCTTATCTATAATTTTTATTAGTTCTGGAATAGTATGGACATGATGTCTACCAACTTTGACATGTGTTTGATCTTTCTCTGGTATTTTTCAACTGGTAGTGTCAGTTTTTCAATTGAATTTTACATGCAACAGCAAGGGCGCTTTCATTCATGCTACTCTTTGTTACAAACACACAACGCAGCCATTTTGTGGTAAAAAAAATTGTTAAGATGATTCATATTTGCAAGATATGTTAACATTACTCCTATTACCCGTAAACCAGCTACTCTTCATTACAATTACACAATATACAGGGAGGGCTCTCATTAAGAGTGGGGCACCAGGTAAATTAACTGGTTGTGAGGTTAATTTGGTCCACCTGGTTAGAGCATCAAGGGGAAAGTTTTACTCAAAAAGAATTTCAGTTCAAAAAATTTTACCCACCTGTGAAAACTGGTTACCCTCCTGCTGAAAATGTTAATGAAACACCTGAACGTATAAAGTTAATGTTTTAAATTCTTGATTTTACACAGATTTTTCGGCTCCTCGAAAGGGATAAATTAATTGCTGTGGAACAAGATGACTACAGCAGAGCTGTTATTCTAAAAGCCAGAGAAATTGTTACAATAGGTCTTGTTCTTCTACACACAAGTTCGTTGTCATCTCTTGTGGACTGTACTGGTGCTGTTCAGTTATGGCAGGGACATCTACTTCACTGCAGTGCACACTGCTCATTTGTCTTCTGGTTATGTGTGCCATCACTATTACTTTTCTGGTTGCCTTTGATAATGGCGACGTTGCTAACTCTTTTAGGAGAATACTACCTCAAACTCTTCCTGAAACACTGGGTCAAACACTGGGTCAAATGCCACGTCAGACTATGCAAATCCACAATACAAATGTCACTGGAGGGTGAGTTACTTGACTTTTTATTAAACTATGGCTGACTTTTCTCAGTGTTAGTTGAGGGCACAAAAATTCCCAGGGGGACCCCCACATAAAAAGGACATGGTTGCTTGTCATACCTTTTAGGGGTTAAAAACACAGTTTTGGTACCTCATAGGGTGTCCAGCCTTAAAAGGTTCACAGCAGGAGCTTTTTTTGGCACCTTTTAGAGCATTGAGCCGACAAAGATATGACAGGAGATAATGTGTTGTTTTAGAATTGGGTCCTCTAAGGGGTGAAAAAATTTCAAGCCACGCCCACAATACAGGATCTTGGTACCTCTTAGGGATTATTTTCAAAACTTACGACAAGCATCCCTGTCCTTTATGTATATGGGAGTGACCCCCAGGCAAAAATCACCTCACAAGAGAAGATTCGACCCGCGAGGATACGCGCGAGTATTTTCACGCATGCCTGTGTGCTAGCTCATTCAACCAACCCTGAGAAAGCTGAGCCTTTTTTCTTACACATACTTTATTATCCGACAATGGCCGTTTTCCTGCAGGAAATAAAAAATTACATCTTAGCCTCAGGACGCATAAATTTTCTACATGGCTGGCATGTAAAATAGTCAGGAGAGTATCGTTTTATTTCTTTGATGGCCGCAAGGCCTCCAGTTAGCACACGGTAGCAAATACTGTTTCATGTCACCTGTTGTTGTCTCACACAGGTTAGGTGGTGTTAGGGAATTTAGACGAGAGCTGTTTATTTCTTTGCTGGCATTATGCTGCCACCTTGATTTAAAGGATAGTGACAAAGCTAGGCTGGGAAAAATAATAATTATGAAATTACTTTCTGTTTTTGTGCAAACCTTACGGGTTTCCTTTATTCAGATGCGTCTGTATGTACTTTGAAGAAAACTATATACAAGATTTAATACCATGCTGTAGAAAATACAGCCAATGAAAATACAGGGAAGCCGCTGTGTATAAGCGAATCTTTGCTGACGTCATTGTTTACATTTTTCCTCATTAACATACGACTTTGTGCATACAAGGCATCATGCTAGATACGATTTTACCAGAAAAACTTAAAGAGCTTGTGAAACTCAGTAAGTGGCGAAATTTTTGTTTCTTTGGGTGTAATATTCGAGGAGAAATTGGCTTTCAAAAACATCAAAATTTCTGTGTGGCAAAAGCGCTAATGAGCTCATACATTCTTTGTAAAATTTTGAGCTTTTAAACCCTCGTCGCACAAAAAGTATTCAATACATCGCACTCAAATTCCTTGGGACAGTTAATGGTGCTGTGCCCTTTCAATATTCAATATTAATCTCTTTGTAGCTCCATCAGAAACTGTATCG
>NC_138159.1:2832700-2905200 GCF_964199315.1 Orbicella franksi | reverse complement strand
GGTGAACAGTGATTTCACATCAAAAGACACAAGTTTGCAGTCGTCAGGTATCTTTACTGTCTTAATAGCGTCAATAAAGTTCTCCGTAGATTGTAGTTTGCGTCTTGATTTGTCAATAAGGGGTTGCAGTATGGTCGTCAAGCACTTAGACAGTTGATACGTAGAGGACCCACAGAATGACACTATAGGTCGCATCGGTATACCAGGTTTGTGCAGTTTCGGTAGTCCGTAGAGTTTCGGTGGTTGAGGTACTGAGCACCTCAGTCGATAGTAGTGTCAATAGCGTCAGTCTTTTTAAGCGTAAGTATTTTGCTGTTAAGTTTACGTTGAAGTGCTGGCGTCGGGTCGCGTTTAAGTTCTTCGTAAGTTTGCTTGTCGTTAACCAGTGCGTCCATTTTGTCAAAGTAGTCAGTCTTGTCCATAACAACAGTGGCACGTCCTTTGTCGGCTGGTAGTATGACAATGTTGTTGTCGTTTTTCAGTCGTTTCAGTGCTTGTTGTTCGTCTTTTGTCAAGTTATTGTCAAGTTATTCATATCTTCCCTTCATATCTTCCCTTTGATATCTTCATATCTTGATGATCATTCTCTCATCTACAACCGCAGTTCGTATATGAATTATTTCATATAAACTTCACATCATTTCACTCCTCACGGGAAGATATGAACGCAATTAATTGACCTCGCTCCCAATGTGTGGCTTCATAGCTCAGTTGGTAGAGCATCGCACCGGTATCGCGGAGGTCACGGGTTCGAATCCCGTTGAAGCCTTGATTTTTTCAGGCTTCTTTTTTCCTATTGCTCAAATTGGAAAATTAACCGCGATGATCATTCTTCACTCTCATCTACAACCGCAGTTCGTTTATGAATTATTTCATATAAACTTCACATCATTTCACTCCTCACGGGAAGATATGAACTCAATTAATTGACCTCGCTCCCAATGTGTGGCTTCATAGCTCAGTTGGTAGAGCATCGCTCCGGTATCGCGGAGGTCACGGGTTCGAATCCCGTTGAAGCCTTGATTTTTTCAGGCTTCTTCTTTCCAATTGCTTAAATTGGAAAATTAACTGCGATGATCATTCTTCACTCTCATCTACAACCGCAGTTCGTATATGAATTATTTCATATAAACTTCACGTCATTTCACTCCTCACGGGAAGATATGAACTCAATTAATTGACCTCGCTCCCAATGTGTGGCTTCATAGCTCAGTTGGTAGAGCATCGCACCGGTATCGCGGAGGTCACGGGTTCGAATCCCGTTGAAGCCTTGATTTTTTCAGGCTTCTTCTTTCCAATTGCTTAAATTGGAAAATTAACTGGGATGGTCATTCTTCACTCTCAGTGTCAAGTAAGTTAGTCGGTAACAGTTGTTTAAGTTTGTCAAGTTTTTGTTGTAGTTGTTGTTGAACTACACTCACCCGGACGATAACTCTATACGAACCACTGATACTCCTGGGTTCAAACCATTTACTAAATCAGTAACAAGTTTAGCTTGGCTGGCACCCGAGTTAAGCATAGGCCATCGACGTGACCGTTTTCTTTGATTAATTTTTATTTATTCTCCTTTAATAGGGCAGAAACAGATGTCGGTACGACCACACGTGCACTGAGTGCCGCGGAAAACCAAGAAGCAGCGAGTCAAACTCCAGTCACACATGCGTCGAGTGAAAATCAAAACACAGCTCTAAAGTGTTCTCCAGTTGAACATGTCCTCTTCCTCAAGACACACAAAGCTGGATCCAGCACTGTCACCAATATTCTCTTCCGCTATGGCGACGCTCGAGGGCTCACGTTTGTTCTTGGCGGCGACACGTTGATCGGTTGGCCTACGCGCTTTCGCCTCGGACAGGCCTTGCCTTTCGACGGAACTCGACCGAATTTCCTGGCCAGTCACACAAGATTCAATAAGAAAACGATGAATTTTCTCTTCCCGCATGATGCCAGCAAGTACATTACGATAATTAGAAACCCGGTGGAACAGTATGAATCTGTTTTCAACTACATGGGCGTTGGCAAAATTTTCGGTTTTGGTGGGGACCCAACGGAATCGTTGAAGGCATTTCTAAAGAAAGGAATTCAGTTTAAAGATATCACAAAAACAGGATCTTCACGCTTAGCCAGAAATCCCCAGTCGTTTGACCTGGGTTTGGATTTCAAATTTTACCAAGACGCAAAAGCCATCGAAGATTACGTTGCGTTTCTGGACAAGGAATTCGATTTGGTCATGATCTCTGATTACTTTGATGAGTCCGCAGTACTTCTAAAACGCGTTCTTTGCTGGGAATTGGAAGATGTTCTCTTTATGAAAACCAATGAAAGACTCGACAAAGAGAGAGCCTCGAGTATAAGCGACGATATTATAGAAAACATCAAGAGGTGGAACAAGGCCGACGTGTTGCTCTTTGAACATTTTAATCAAACGCTTTGGAACAAAATCAAAATGGAAGGGGAGAGTTTTTATGAAGATCTTGCCACGTTTCGTCGGATGAAAGCTGACTTGAAGAGTCAATGTTTTACAGACCAAGTAAGCAATCAACTAGTTTACGGCAATAAGCATGTTAAGGGACTAACGCTTAAGTCGGATCTCCCGCCAGAGCTGAAACAAAAATGCGAGAGGGTGACAAGAACCGAAAATGATTATCTTGCATATTTCAGAAAGAAACGCTCCGAAAGATTAGCGGGGATTTTCAATGCGTTGCCGAATGAAGACGCTCAAGAGAGAGTTAGCTGGGACGTAGCTAGTGACTTTAAATATGATCCTGTTTAAGAAGAGAAAAAACGAAGTGTCTAAATGACCGGCAGCCGATCAAGGTTTTAAATAGACTAAATGACCTTTATTGTAGTTTAGGCTAAATAGCACTCCGCGGGTTAGCCTGAAAAGCACTCTGGTTGGCCTGAATAGCATTCCGGTTAGCCTGTTTACAGTTACCTTTCAACAATGGTAAGGGTGACACGATATATACAGTACTTAAAATATTCCCAAAGCTGCCAGCCGGTTTCGGTGGCTCAGTGGTAATAAGTATCGCTCGCCATGCAGGCGACCCTCTTGGTTTCGCCTGGCGCAATGTTCTTTTTACGTTGTTTTACTTCACATAGTGCCAGTAATTTAGTCTATTTAAAACTTCGACCGGCTGCCGGTCATACAGCCCTCAAATTTCCTTCGACTTCACCACCAGGCTCTCTCGTCACGAGAAGAAAAGAGAGTCTGGCGCCGAGGTTAACAAATTTTGTTTACTAGATTTGAAGGTGAATATAGTGGAAGCTCCCGTAAGTGACCACTTAAAACGCCTAATTTATATGGTGGCTTTGAAGAGGCGGTTGCAAGACCAGCGTTATCACGAATATAGTCAGTCGCGAACATCGGAGAAATAACTCTTTTAGCCTGGGAGCAATATTTATTGTCAAATCAGGGTTAAAGCACGTCTGTCTCAACAATTGGCGTCTGTAGTGGGGTGTGATCGAGGGAAGATGAAATTGCTTACCATTAGCTCTAAAAGTGGTAGTGGTCGCATTCGCACATGAAGTTAAAAGGAGCTCAGTCACGGAATTTTGAGTTACTTTGGCCACATACAAAATTACATTTTAATGGTAGGAAACCTGAAAATAGCAGTTTAATAAGATAGAAAAACACCAGAGATAATGATAAACCCACAAAGGAACAAGGATGGCTAAGGATGGAGAAGATTAACACGGATTACAAACGACGAATTTGAAAAATTGAGGCTAAACTTTTCAATGTGCGCAAACCGTGACTGAGCTCCATTAAAGTGATTTCACAAGCAAAATTTTGTTATTTCGAAATAATGGTCGCTTAGGAGAAGTGGTCCCACAGGTCCACACAGAGGCTGGACTCTAGCAGAGCTAAACGTCGGTTTCTTCGTAAAGATGGTGTTGATACCTGAATGCGATGCTTTTCTATGTCAAAGCACTCGCTAAATTTTTCAGGCTTCATGCGATTTAAAGTGCCACCCTTTCTGTTTCGTGGCAAGTGCCATAAACTTACAAGAATTTTAAGATGATTTTTCAAACATGTGTGAATGAGCAAAATAGATAGTAACTTGATATATACTTTGATACATACATACATGCATTACTTAATTTACCCTCGGATTTCAGAGTTGTGAGACGGGGCCTACGGTTTATCGTCCTTATCCTAGAAGACAAAAACGTCTAACCATTTGCAGATGTCATTACAAATTTGCATGACAGAGGGCGGGTAGAACTGGACTAAGGTACCTCAAGCTCGTTTTGTAGGCGTGTTTTGAATGAACTTTTTTCCTGACCATCTTCAGACGAGTTTTTTGAATTAGAATAAAGTGGAGGTGCAAAAACATGGTTTGACCCATGAGCAAGCATCTATGGCACTGCTGTATGGAGAGTAACCCCCATCCCACCCCCGGACATAGACGTTTTCATGGACAATTTTTGTTAAATATGAATTTTTGGTAGAATAGATGAGGAGAATAAAGAAGTTTTCACCAAGCCGTTGAGTTTAATTTCCCTGAAACCCCTGATACATTACCCTTGGACGAAGAGAAGCATATGAAATTACTGGCTCACTTCGTAAGTCAAGCTCAGTTGTCGCGCATTTGGTCTGCAAGTCGCGCATTTTGTCTGAAACATTACACCCAAGTGTAAGGCCCTCTCCGCCGGGAAAAATTCAAAACGTAGCTTTACTTCTAAGGTTAAGCCTATAACACAGACTATTAAATCCGTCACGAAAACGGTACTTTTCAGAACCGCTATTCAAACCGGAACAATTTGAAAACGACGGCTTTTCCTTTTCGTGTGGACGGCAAGCATTTTGAAAACGGAGCTTTTCAAACACGATGGCGTCACAATAATTATCTGATTTCCCTGACCGAGTTTTCCTCAAAAACAAATCCAAAATGACCGGTGATTGTTGCGTTTTTAAATTCTTTCGGCGTAGTGTGGACGGAAAACATTTGATGCGTTTTCAGAGCTTATTGAAATCGTCCGACGTCGTATGGACGAGGCATAAGCCATGCTCAATTGTCGAGCATTTGGTCTAAACCAGTGCACATAGGCTAGACTACGAGTAGTCGGTTTTTGTTCCTGAAATCCTCCGCGCGCGGAACTCCGTTAATATTATTACGCCGCTTGCTGCTCGATCGCTCCGCTAGGAAACGCAAGGAAAACGCTAGGAAAAGTAGGAGACTGCTCGCTGTCTACATATAGGCGTAAAGCTTACCTACACTTTCTCATTCTGTTTACGTCGAGACAAGAATGTACCAGTAACAATCCAAGTTAAAATACTCCTGATTTTTCAGTAACAATTATTGAACCAGGTGCGTATTATTGTTACTATATGTAATCGTATGAATGCGAGTGCAATTAAATTTGCACTACGAGTGATATTTGAAAATTTTCTGAAAATTGCGCGAGCCTTTGGGCGAGTGCAATTTGAAAGAATTTTTAAATATCACGAGTAGTGTAAATCCTTAATTGCTTGAGCAGGAGCTTTCATACGACTGAAAATGGTAATAGGACTGAGTGGAGTACAATTCGGTCTGTTTGGTCTGTAATCATACACAAAAAATGAAGGGGGGTTAAAAATTTTCATTTCCAACTTTGCTTCACTTTCCTGGAGAATTGCTCTTAATTAACTTGTGGCGGCGTAATATCCGTCTTACTAAAATCTCAAGTTACGAGGCCTTAAATGTGGCTTTCAGTTTCGGTCGGTTTAGGACAAATATTTTCTGTAAACACAATGAAACAACTAATTAATGCAATGTTTATTTCAGTTTTACAGCTGCATTTATTCGTGTTAAACCCTAAAGACCCTAAACCTAGCTAACTGCTTCTGCTTTTGCGTGTTCACGAATTTCGGTTTCGCTGAGTCCTTTACGCTGAAAAATTCTCTCGGAAACGACAATGAAAAAGTCATTCAGGCTCGGTTCAAACGTCGAACTTTCCATGTGCCGAACCTAATAGCCCCAATTAAGTTCTTAACGAGATCGACGTTTGAATCAATTAGATTCGATAGATGTTATTTGGGTCGACCCGGGAATTGAGTTCGACATGGCCAGTCGGTCAGTTCGACTACGGAGCGACTCCGATTCAAACGTCGAACTTTTCATGTACCGAACCTAATGCATACATTTCAAATACATTAAATAAATTATTTTTTACCCAGAGTTCTGCACGTTTCCTACTTTTGTCATGCGTACACACCTTGTTTTGATCTTTTGAACAAAATAGCGGGAAGAGCGGGACGATATGTGTCCCTATTGCTTCGAGAGCACGAAATATACTTGCCTGATGTGCATAAACCACTTCTACATGCGGCGTTCCGTATTTGGAAACGATGAGACCGTAGCGGGTTGGAAAGCAGGCAGTTCGATGGCGTACTGCGAGTCATGTTTTTGAGAGAAAATGGGGTGTCTGGAAAACCCGATTAGCGAATAGCGAATAATCGCGAGTATAGCGAACAGCGAATAGTCCCGAATAGCGAATAGTACGAATAGCCTCGAATAGTGCGAATAGTGGCGCACAGTCTCGAACAGTGGCGAATAGTGGCAAATAGTGGCAAATAGTGGCAAATAGGGTACCCAGTATCTCGCAATCAACCTCGCAGCAACGTAGGATGGGATTTTCCCGCTAAAAAGCACAGACGCTTATTAGGCAAATGTTAGGACAAAAGGTGTTTCTAAACGTAATTTCTTCTGTTTTAACCACTCCAAAAGCGTAAATACGTCTTTATTAGGTTAGCCTTGTGTTTTCTGTTTTCTTCATGTCGGCCATGGACAACCCGAGCCTGAGTCCGGAGAAGAAAAGGTAATGAATTCACTGAAATTCTGTTGCTTATTTGGATAATTAATTGACGTAAGGATATTAGACCTAAAGCGGTGACTACTGACGACTATTCGTCACTATTCGCCACTTTTCGCGACTGTTCGCCACTATTCGCACTATTCGAGACTATTCGCACTATTCGGGACTACTCGCTATTCGCTATTCGGGTTTTCCAGACACCCGAGAAAATGACAAAATAAATGAATCTTGAAGAAACCGACGACAGGAACGAACTGGACGAGGAAATGCGATGTTCTTTTGGGAATAAGCGATAACATCAGGCAAACCAAATTCAAGAATCGCCTTCGGTTGTTTAATGCTGATTGCATCTGGAGTCGCCTTCTTCGACTTGTTCTACCCTCCTTTATCGCACTTGCAAGAAAAGCAAGCTCTTCATTTCCACAGTTTGTCTTTCCCACATTTTCCCGCCATTTTGGTCAGCAACAACCGTCGTTTGCAATAGTGTCTCTTTTATTTTAGCAGTTTAAGTTCGATTAAATTAGGTTCGACGTTTGAATCAACTGCCGAACTTAATTATTTTGGTGGACCCAAATTGGTATTAGGTTCGGTTCATGTAAAGTTCGACGTTTGAACCGGGCCTCAGTGTATCTAAGTGAAGTTCTCCAGGGTAAGTGGCGACCACTGAACAGAACGGTAAGAGAGCGAGTCTTAACTTTATTTTTTGTTATCTATATATTTATTTATTTCCATTTCGGTCAGTATATGTTACATTAATTTAAAACAAAAATGAATGAGTGGAGGAAGACTAATATAAAGAAACCTTTTAAAAGGTCGTCCCCCTATAAATGACCTTAATTACAAAATATCGAATAAATTTGGTACACTCCCTTTTTCACGAACCCGTAATTTGGAGCTGAGACTTCAGACTTTGTATCACCTGACGATTTTGATGGTGTGGAAGTTATTTTCAGTTTGGAACAGTTAAAAATAAGAACTGCTGATCATATACATGTATGTTATATGACTGAGACCGACTGAGAGAGTATTATTAAAAGTTTATATACTTGTCTGTTTGTTTAAAATGTATTTTTAGGGTCCTTTATTAGGCCAGGGATCAAAGGCTTTCCGCCCTCTTGTGTTGCCTCTTGTGTTGCCTCGTGTTCAGTATTGTTTACCCATGATCCTTTTCACCGTACAACCGCCTGAAAAAATCCGTAGATATACATGTAAGGCGGCATATGGTTCGAATTCGGTCTTGAATCATTTCAGTATTTTGTCGTAATTGAAGATTGCTTTGCAACTGAACTGAGCCAGTAAATGCTGCGTCAAATGAGGAGTGTTTGGTAAGTGTTTAGATTCCTTTTCATGACACGGTGACCCGAATAACACACGCCTAATAACGCGGTATGGACTTGTGAAGTACTGAAAATTGCATGTCTATCGATATCACGACTTGTTTTAAGCTTAACTGTCGTTGTAACGAACTAAGGTTCAGTTTAGCCTTATGTAAGCTTAAACTTATGTAGTTTTATACTTTTGAAAAGGACGCTTGCATTGAATTTCCTTTTCGACTTCAAGCTAGATACACAGCGTCGCCTTTTGGCAACGCCGGAACGGTAATTCTAATATTTTTTCGGCCAGATCGTAAGCCGGGAGATCGTTCGACAGAAAAGTCAGAAAGTTCCATGATATTTTCATATCGTTTAACTTATAAAAAGTCCGAAAAATATTCTTTATCGATGTAAAGATGTAAAGAAAAACAACGTGCTCGATGTTTAGTCAACGGAAATGGACCGTCAATTGAAGGAGAATTTCAAGAGACATTCCGGCTTGGACGGCCAAGTAGAAAGCTTATGTCATTTTAAATGTGATTTGCTTCGGTTTATAGCCGTCATAAAATTACGTCTTACATTGAAAAAGCGCTTTTTAGGCTAGAGAACCGTATATAAAAATTGCACAACGCTGGTGTTTTAAAACGGACCCGTTAGGAAGGTAGACCAATTAGTGTTGTTGGTTATTCCCCTATTGTCTCCATGAATCGTTAGATTAATTTCCTTCACTCGTTGTATTGTTTTCATGGATGAGTTGCGCTATATAATTAGCTTTTGATATTATATTGTACCTAAGGTGGGTTAGATACAACTATAATATTATTAAGTTCTTATGATTATTACATCTTTAGCCTGCGAACAGGCTCCCGGCGAGGACGGAAAAAAATTTCGGCGAGCGCGAAACAGAAGAATGCGGAGAGCAAAGCGATCGGGGCGGGGGCTCACCGGGAGCCTGTTCGCAGGCTATTACATCTTTCGCTTTGCATTTGAATGAGGCGCCGACACGTGGAAAATTTCCCCGTTTACTTAGCTACATGGACAAGCTTGATTAAAACAAACAGCACTTTATGGAGTGAGTGACTTTTTGGTGGTCACTTCGGTCGTTTTTGAGGAAAATTATGCGGAAAACGATGGTTTAAGATTGATGGCTTAGCTGATGATTTGGTTGCCCAACAATATACAACAATGTACAACGGTCTCCCAAGAGATTGTGTCTAGTTCAGTCTATGGACCGTAGTTTTGGCGTAAATTTAGACCTGTGAATTATCTCTTGGCTTGGCAGTAAGTGTAACGAGTAAGTGCAGTACATAACATTTGGTCAAAATAATTCAGGGAAATATTTCCATCCCAGGTATAGTGCCATATGTTAGGCAGTTTTATGCGTACAATTTCTATGAAGGTTCATTTGTGTATTGGCAATAAGCTGGGAAGCTTGAATACACCTGTTTGAAGTTCTGTTTCCTTCTATCAAGCTGAAACACCTTGAGCTTCAATACCACCACTATCCATTACCCATAGTACAAATCGGCATCATCATGTACGTTTTTACACTTTTGTGGGACAACCTTTGTCAAAAGGAGACCCACATTTCGTTTAGCCCTGAAGCCAATTAGGCCCTAACCGTTTAGTCCCCAACCAAAAGTTGACAACTGTCTATTGTTCATGTTTTAAGTGTGAACATGGGGGCTAAACGGTTAGGGGCTAATCAACATGTGGGCTAAACCACTGGTAATCTTTCATTTAATGTTCGTGTTGGTGACTATTGCCGTTCCAAAAGCCTTGTCAACAATTTCTTAAAACTAGGGGAAAAAATATTCAGGGTGCAAAGAAAACAAATTGTCAAGGGCAAGATGTAACTATGATGTACTTGATTCTCTAGCCTTCTAAAAAAATCTGTCAGCATGGTTAATTAATGTGAAATTAGATTAAATGAACTGATTATCAAGATAATGTTTTTATTGATTGTTTTTTTTTATATCTAAATATATGAAGTTAGTTTTTATTAGATTTAATTGTACATACATGTAAATATTTGTACCATTTTAATGTAGATGATGTTTTTATTATATTACTATTATCATTATCATTATTATTATTATTATTATTATTGTGTCAGTAAAAAATGCTTGAATCTGATTGGTTCTTAAAAGTCCTTGATTTATGGCTTAATTTGGCTGCTGCAATATCAAAACTGTTCGGACAGGTTAAATTGGACTGTTCAAAAGCCAATAAAAGTTCATCAACTAATGTAACTAACCAATGAAATTTTATTACCCAGCTAATGCTAGCCAATCAAAACCAAGCAAAAAATTTGAGCAGGTTTCCCAGCTCCAGTTAGAGAACAAAGATGGACTACAATTAGCTGGTTCAATGATGTTTATTCAGATATGTTTCCTTTAGAATTTGTCAACCTGTTCAACACTATTCATTTCGAAAGCTTTGATAATAAAGAAGATGATTCAGTGACAGAAGTTAACAATACTAGTAACAACAAATACAGCGAATGAGTGACCTGCCCTGACTGAATTAACTTCGGAAACAAAAAACTTAACAGTGCCTGATGAGTCCAGGTTTCCTCTGATCTCTAATGAAACAGTACTAAGAAACTCTTAAGGAGGCACAGAACAAAAACACAAAGAGAAGTACCATGATGTGGATGAGAGTTTGGTCCTCCTGGGCAAAGTCAGGAAACATAAGCGTCAACATGGAAGCCATTTCGCCTGCAACTTTAAATGAAATCCTCCAAAAGTATTATCTGGAAGTAAGAAAACAAGATGGCATGGAGTACGAACTAGACTCACTCAAGGTTATGCAAGTGACCCTGGAACGGTACCTATCTGACAAAAAATATCCAATGCATACAGCTTGATAACTGGTTGCGAATTTGCAACTGCCAGGGCTGTCTTGGATGCAAAAGCTAAACAGCTGTGCATGAATGGTTATGGCAAGAGACAAAATTGCCCTCAGCCGTACAACTCTGCTGAAGAGGAACTTTTTTGGGCCAGTGGCTTGTTAGGTGACCACATTGGAGTAGCCCTGATGAATGTAAACTTCAAAAACCTGTCCAAACACTTGGGCTTTTGAGAGTTTCATGCAGTTGTTTATTGACACAATTAATTGGTAATAAGACTTCGTGTCGTACAATTCAGGGGTAAATATATGCTTGTAATATCAAATTGGCCTCACACTGCAAGCTCTGCCAATTTGAAATTACTTGCCCGATTACTCCCTGAATTGTACTCCAATCAGTCCTATTACCATTACTTGTTTTTGTTATTAATATTGTTATCATATTTATAACAAAATTATCATGATCGTGATTGGTTCTCAATGTGCCTATTTGTCATGTAATCGGCGCGCGATCGTGTGGGACAGGTATCCAATTTGAGGGACTTTTTGTAATTTGATACCCACATGATTTGCACGTCAATTACGCATGCTTTAATGGCTTCCTTCTTAGTGTTTTGTACAGTTTTTAAAACTAATATGGAAAGCACTACTGACGTTTTTGCTCAAAAGAAGTTCTCCAAAGATTTTTTAATTTCAAAATTTGTTATAGACACTTATGATCGTGTCGTACAGTTCAGGGAGTAATCTTCCTTGTAATTTCAAATTGGCCTTGCACTTCGCCTTCGTCCGATTTTGAAATTACTCGCCTGATTACTCCCTGAATTGTACTCTACTCGGTCCAATTACTATTACTTATTATTATCATAGTTATTATTATTATTATTATTATTGTTATCATTATATTTCTTATCATCATCATCATCATTATCATTATTATTATTATTAGCTGAGAGTGAGTTCAATATGGGAAGGTTGAGTTTTGAGATTTTCCCATAAAAACCTAGCGTTTGAGGTTAATAAGTTGTTTATCATATGGCTTTTTGCTTTGTTTTTACAAGTCCATAATCAGCCCGCGGGCATTACGAGAGAATAATACCCTACGATTAGCCAATCAGAGAGCACGTTATATCGGCTACAAGAACAAGCTGTAAACAGTATAATGATGATGAGTATTACATGTATTATTACAAATCAGGTAAGTATGTATATAATATACAGTGTATGTGTACATACGGATGTGTTCTGTCCTTCAGGTCTTGTGTGTGTCAACTGGCTTTGGAATGGCTGTAGGACTATATAGGAGGTGTTTGGTGAGTTGTGTTTAACATTGAAAATATTACTTAACAGCCGAACACTGCAGTTCAAATGTTTATTATTGGGAGTATTTGATTTGTGTGTGTTTTGGTTTTGCATTCAGTACCCTTTTCAAGATAAGAAATTAGCGATACACATTTCAAATGTGCTGTCAAAACAAACTTGACATTTTTCACTCCAGCCATTGTTATTTTGTAAATTCCTCTCTCATTGGAGTATACCTATATACAAAACAATTGTCTGATTACCAACTAAATTTAAAATTATAATGTGGCAATTCTGCACAAGCACATTATATGAAAGATCTTAAAATTAATTTGAATTGGGTTGAAAGATGTAAAAATATTGCTTGAAAAAAATTCAAGTTTGAACTGGATTGGCGAGGAGAATAACAATCAGTTTCTGTCCTTTATTACATTCTAACTTGTACAAATTAAAAGTAAAAGGCATTTTTACATTATCATGGCCTGGCTTTCGACAATATCAAGTGACTAGTTCAAAAGTTTCCTAAAATAGAAACAGCAAGCTGCCACAGTTTATTTACCTGCAGTTTATACAGTGTAAACTTACATGCAAAGCTATTTACATGTAGAGATTAAGGATGTCTTAAACTTTTTTCTTGCAGATTTTTCTGACCATCCTAGCAGTACTGCTAATTCTTGGAATTGCTTTGCAGTTGCAGTTTGAGCCTTTAGTACCCATAGTTCAGAAGTATTTAGGTATGTTGTGTAACTCGGGATTTGACTTTTATAGATTAGAAGGTCATGTGCCAGTTTCATTGTGCTGCGCAAAAGTAAGTTACAGTACCACACTCTTGCAAGCGGGGCTGAACAATTTACAGGACATAGTTACTTCAGTTTTTAGTGGTACTATAAGTTACATGTAATCTCTGCAGAAAGTCCTACATCTTTCCAAGTTCCACAGTTCTTTGAAAAAGAATTTTAAATCTTCAGCTTAACCAGTTTTAGCCATCAGGTTGAAATTCCACAGATCTACATCTACATCTACATTTATTTAGTTGATAAAGTCCCGCAAGACATCACATTGGAGACATACATTGTAAGTTTTAAGTATACCCTTGGGGAAAGATTACAATCAAAATATATTCAATAGATTTTCAAACTTAGAGGCCCCAAGTTGTGCAAAGGGCTAGTCAAGGAGTAAGGTTAAGACTGTGTTTCGTCAAGTGCCCACGAGCTTATCCTGGTTTATTTAGCATTAAGCGACAGAAGTATTGCTACCCCCCCCCCCCCCTGAATGAGATGCTAGTCCTTTGCAGTGTTACCACCTTGCGTTTATCTTGCTGCACCCATTTTTCTACACCTAGGTGGAAAGAGGCACTCTGACAGTAAAGTGTCTTACCCAACAACACAACACATTTGACTCTTAACACCTTTTACCCTGACTATGACACTGACTCTGACCAGGGTTTGAACCTGGAGTGCCCGATGTGGAGTCCTGCACGCTAACCAGTAGGCCTCTTTGCCTTCATTCAACTGTCAAAGGGAATGCACAAGAAATATAAACCACAGTTGAACATCTCCCGTTTAAGCAAACACCTCGTCATGGTCCCATCCACATACAAACATAATTTATGATTTTCTTAACCTTAATCATAATGACCAGGAGTTTTATCATCTGTTAAAAACTTCAATAATATTACTGTTCTTTCTGTATTCATAATGAATAGCGTGAAGTCACTTTTGTTTCAGGAGGAAACGAAAGCCCTCTCCTTCAACAGCAGAGTCTTGGTCAACAGAATACAGTTTTCACTCAGAATAGCTCTAGTATCAATGAAACAGTTAAATGTATTCCTCACAGGTATGTACAGGTGAAGTTTACATTTCAGTCCAGCTACAGGTTCTTGGTCCTGTAGTCTAAGAAAAATTACTGGGAGCCCAAAGGTTCTTAACCATGAAATCCTGGGTGCCCAGTACTTAAGCTTATATGAAAAATGTGAGTTTTTCCAGTCACCCAAAGGTAAAAGTTGGTTGCTTGTGGCACCCAGGCCCTTCCAGAGCACAGCCCTGTTGTAGCTCAGTATATTCATTTAGTGATATTAAACATTGCTTCACAAGAATGGCTCTTGGTTCATACCCAGTGACTTTCGTAAACTTGTTTATTAAGTGGTCCATAAAATTTATCTTGCATGTACACTGTAGATTAATTAAAGTAAAGTTGTTAGCACACAGGTATTAAATTACCTTTTAAGACCAACTTTATAATGGAACGATTCTAATCCTGAGACAAACTTCATCTCAAAGTGTTAGGTAAGTGTGCAATATTTCCATTAATTTATCATCAAATTCTCTTTCAGGCCAGAAAAAGCTGGTATTAAGGTAATTCTTCAACATTATGGACAGCCAGGACGTGTTGAGGATCGGAAATGTGATGAGACTCATTACCCAGATATCTGTTCGTTTCAAGTAACAGAGTCAAGAGATGATAAACTGTCATGCGACGCCAAAGTTTGTGGGTCATCAGATATCCAAATTGCTTCCGTCAATCCAGAACTGGGTAAATCTGTCAGTGACTGGAAGCCATTACCAAAGGACACAATCACTGCTAAAGTGCAGGAGGCCATCAAAACGAACCTGGAAAGAGGTTTTAGTTTTCTTTTCTTAAGATGTGGAAGTAATTTCCAAGCGCTTACCTTTCCACCAACTTTCAAGAAAGTTGAGGATGGTAAGAGCAGAAGTAGTATCAATATCAATGTGATTATGCTTGACTCTATATCCAGACCGCATTTTTATCGAACCCTTCCAAGAGCAATAGGGGCACTTCGCAAGATTAGGGAGGATCCAAATATCAAGGCCTCCGCCCTGGATTTTGAACTCGACCAGAGTATTGGTCAACAGACATTCGAAAACTTGAGGCCATTCTTTTCTGGTGTTCTCAAAGGTGGGTTCAGTGTGTTCTGTAGCTTATATTTTTTGTCATTGTCCAGTCCTTTCCCTGGAATAATGTTGTGTAATTCAGTGCTGGAAATAATTTTTATGATGCAGCAGCTTTTAAACCTCTGTTTTCGCCAGACATAATTTACTGATTTGTTTGGACATTAAGTATAATTACAAATTTGGTCAGACGATATCCATTGTCAAACTGTTATCTTTACATGTAGCACTGGTAATAATAATCAATATTTAAACAGGGTGACCCCTTCAGTCGCAGGACTGGTATCAACGGGGGCCCTGTATAACGTAAAATAAAAAGAGCATGTATAAATAATATATATCTATAAAAAAACTAACTACTTTAATGAGGGAGCAGAGTGGAATTCGCAGGAACTTGGAGCCTGTGCAACTTTAAAGGATGATCATTACAAAGTAATGTAGAAAACTATGTGGAAGGGAAGGAGTAATTTTAAATTTTATTTACAGATGACAATGAAATCAGTGCCTCAGGAGAGAACACAAAGGCTCCTTTAGGCGTGGAGGTGTTGTATGGGACCTTCCAGAAGTGGGGCTACCAGACCCTCTTTCAAGAGGACCTTTGTTGGTATGACATTTGGGGAAGTGCATTAACAGATATTCAGAGAAGAGCGGTGCCAACCAGTGACTCGGAGTTCAAATCAAGGTGAGTGTGCCATGAGAGTGATAGTGAAGCTACATGTACAAGTAACATAGTTATGACCTAAAATCATCGGCATGCTGGGTGCTCAGCCGCAGGAGCGCTTCACACGTATTGTATGACTATGAGAAAGACATGATGCCAAGGTCCGTGTCAAGCCATCTGGTCTAGATCACTGCAGCAGCTTATTCCAGTTTCCATAGCATTAAGCAAGTATTTCTGATCCCCCTGGCCAAGCATTTAATTCACTGGTACCCATTCATACACCTGAGTGGAGGGAAGCACTGTGAGAGTAAAGTGTCTTACCTGAGAACGCAATGCAGTGACCCTGGCCAGGTCTGGAACCCATACAGCTTGATCGGCTAAGCATTAGGGGACCACTGCAAGTACTAAGCAATAACTAAATTAAGGCCTTGGTAGTAACGCTTCCAGAAGGCTGCTTAAAAATACTTCTCTGAGTTTATTCCTCTCCAACCTTGGCCAAATTTTGACAGCACACTTAACAAATTGATTTGCGGGTGTGTTAAGACAAAGCACCTTCACATCTTCATTGACCAGCCTCACTCAGCAATCTTTGTAAACAGTTTTAAAACTTAACCTTCCAACAATCTCCAAAAATATTCAAATATTATTTGCTTTAACAGTCAGAATTTTTTTCAGAAAATCACACAAATGGTCTTACATGCTAGCACGCTCCATGACTTATGTCTAGAGTCCACATAATTTCTATTTCCTTTTACTGGGACTATTTCTTTGCAGCACTGGTATTAGTTTTGATTCACTTATAACCTTGATCATCATGCCCATAACAAACTTGTTACTTTATGGGAGAATTGTGTCAACTACAGCTGCAAGTTCACCCGTAACATCAAGAGCCCATCAAACATGTTCGGCTGTAACAGATGCTACTGGTTACGGCCCTTATTGACAGCCCTATTTTGGGCTGAGTGAAATGATGTTATAGTGTCTTTAAGGCATCAGTGTTTTATTTCGCCACAGGTGGAAGGAATTACAAGAAAAGTTGATCAAGAAAAAAATTGACCACTATGGCTTGACACATTTTTCCTGCACGGTAGTGAACAAGTACGGCAGAACAAACCACTATGATTCTCCTGCTAAAGTGTGTTTCAATGGCCAGTTTTTCAGTTGGTATTTCATGGACTACATAACGAAGGTGTACACTGCTTTGCAAAAAGATGAAAAGGCAAAACCTTTGCTGTCGTACATGCATTTTAACACTGGACATGAAATGACTGGAAAGCGGATGATCAACATGGATGCCAACTTGGCAAAGTTCTTCGTCAACTTGGCAGGCTTTTCTGACACCCTTACCATCATATTTTCAGACCATGGCCACAAAATGACGCCGTTTAGTTACACAGAAGAAGGTAGAAGAGAGTTATTTGATCCAACGTTCTTCATGATTGTTCCTGATGGTGTCAAAGAAAAGCTGGGACCACAAAGGACGGCTGCCTTGTTCACAAATCAAAAGCGGCTCTTCATCCTACATGATTTGCACAAAGCACTCATGAGTTTGCACGACCCTGAGAAAATGAACTCTCAGGATTTTTCACAAACAGGCATATTCTCAGTCATTCCTGCCAACCGTACATGCGCAGACTTGTACATGCTTCCGCTGACCAGGTGTAAGTGTGAAGGCTTTGATGAAGAAGGTCATATCAAAGACAATGCAGATAATCACAAATGGCTGGCAGAATTTGCACTTGGATACATGAATGATGCAATACAACAACAGTATATGGGAGGTAAGATGTTGGCTGGTGTTGTTTTTAAAGGTTATGATGTGCTCTTTTTCAATAAACACTAATTAGATGTATGTGCAATTACTGTGCAAAAAATGTGCGGGAAGGGGGAGGGCTCCCTAGTAATAGGCTAATGGGGATGTGCTGCTGGATGGGGTCACACTTTGAGCTAGGGCAGGAAAAAAAATTGAAATCCAGTTGCCCAGTGGGCCAGTATACTTTATATTTTAGTTGCAGGGGCGGATCCAGGATTTTTCTTAAGAGGTAAGAGAAGCTGCACCAACTGGCGTAACTGACGGGTGAGGTAAACAAATTATAAAAGTAAATACAAAGAAGAAGGCTTCATCTCGGCGGGGGGGGGGGGGGGGGCGGGGAAGGGGTGCGCACCCCCAGCACCCTTTCCCTAGATCCGCATCTGAGTTGCCCTCACTATAATATTACTTGCCCAATAGACGTAATGACAAAAAGAAATGCAGAATCAACTCATTGCTTTTCTTATCTGGCAGTCTCAAGTTTTGAAATTGTTTTTGTTGGTGACTACTGAGGCACAGTAATTTTCCTGGTAGATGGCATTTATCCAAAATGTGCCTGAATTATAATTTGTGTTCTGTTGGGAACAACTATTGAATATTAACTGTACCAATTTTTTTTCATTTTTATTTTTTATTTTTTTTTATATTTTTGGTTGATTTCGATAGATAGTTCCAGAAGACCAGTTTCCCAACCAAACATAGTTGAAAAAGTGTTCCATCTTGAGCTCAATAAAAAATTGGTTTAATATTTTTCCATCTTTCAGGTGATACAGATAAAAAATCTGGGTTTGGAAACTGTGAACGCCTTGTTGGAAAAACATTTACCAATGTTACTAAACGTTTCCATGGGGAGTACATTATGACCACTATGGACATACATGTGGTCCCTCCACATGGATATGAAGAGGATGAAGTTTATAAAGTCTCCATAAAGCAGTTCGCTCAACCAAAACAAAGAGTATTTTTTCTTAGTTTTGTACGGCAGACGAGGTATAGCAAGTTTGAGCCATGCGTTGACAAATCGGTTGACATCAAGCTCTGTGCATGCGCCAAAGAGAGCAGTACAGATGTAACAAAGAATGGAGTACTATTTGAGAATGGTGTTCCACGTAAAATGTTTGGTTCAGAGACAACTGTGAAAGACTTGGATTTGAATTGTCTCTTATTCTTGAGAAGGGATTATGAAACTTTCTCCTTTGCGCTAGAAGTAGCAAATGTATGCACTGATCGTACTTATAAATTTACTCTAACCGGCTCAATGGATCAAAGGATTTTTGCTAACACATTGCCCATGAGTCGGGAGCTAACTCCAAGGACCTTTTCCTTCTTAACATCTGTTTACAAATATGTCTCTAAAGTTAATTCTCCTTTGAATTTGAAAGCAAGTATACAAGTGAAGAAGGATGGCGAAAGTGATTTCAAAAGTTTGGGAACAGTCAGTGTTTCATGATAGTAATTAAGTTAATATTTTCTTGACTCAGTCTGAAGTTGATCTATCTACCAGTTTTAGCTATGGCTACATAATAACAGTTGTAAATTTTGAGGACAGTTGGAATTTTTTTATGAGACTAATAGTTAGTGATTCCTAACAGATCCAAATTTTAAAGGAGGGCAGGAGAGGGGAGGGTTGGATATATGAGAAGGGAGGGCTGGTGACCACCTCTCAGTCGGGCCATTCAATGATATTTGGGGGTCAGACTAGCAGTTATTTATTGTATAGCCCGGAGCAACAACAAACAATAGCTGTTATCAATAACGGCTTGATATTAAGCTGTTCCAGGCTTTTGGTAAGTAGAGATGACATGAAAAAGTGGGCAGGCCAAAAAAGAGCCAGCAGGGGTTGTGTGGTGGTTGAGGCGGGGGGGGGGGGATGGGATAGAAAAAGCCCCCCTCCCCTTGAAGAGGCTTTTTTTATGTTGTCCCTTGTTACTGACCAAAAGCCTGGAGCAGACTAGCTTAAAATGATATCGATTTTATGAACAGGGGCTTGCATACATTTAAATGAAAAACCAAACATGTGAATTCATGACAGTTAGATTGGACACCTTAGGAACTCTTATATGCAGTAAACAATGATTAATCTAAACCAGGGCTCGGAATATACCTCATGTACAAAAAACCAAATGTCCAGTTTGGTTTGTGTAATATTCTGCCCTGGGTATTGTTCTTCATGACATGTAGATAAGGTATGGGAAATCGCTCTGACCTTCCCCAAGCCCGTTGCCTGACTCAACATACTACACAGTCAATAATGCAATACAGCTCGCTCATGTACGTCCTTCAGATTTTGACATCCAGATCTGCCAACTTTGCAGCTGCACCTGCAAGATTTACCACCTGCTTTATTTTCATGTAATGCAAGGCTGTCGAGCTATTCTTCCATCCAACATGGTCCATGATCTCATGCAAGCTCACCCCTGACAAAGCTAAAGAAACAGGCGCCCCACTACGAAAATCGTGAAGAGTATAACGGTCACCAGATAATAGGTCGCCCAGTGAAGTAGTATATACACACAATCTAGCCTGAGCCGCTTCAGAATCCAAATGCTTAGTGAAATATTACCAGATTTGGTTACAAAACGGAACAAAAAACCCGGACAAAGCTTAATGCCTCAAGATTTACAAACATCAAAATACAACTCAAGCCCTCTAATAGGACAGATAGTTAAACTGGAACCTCTCTTAAGTGCGAACACGTTTGCATCCCCCGATCTTAATGTGTTCGTCCAAAAATGGTTAAAAAGGAATCCTGACTTAACAGGAAAACGTAAAATCTCAACTGTCTTGGACAAAAGTAAATCAGCGGCACGATCTCCAACAAAAAATAGGACTTCAAACATTGCCTGATCTCTCGCGAAAATATAGATCTGACTCGGAGTTAACGTCGCACAATGTAATATTTGGGAATGAATATGACGGGCTAGGATCACCAAATCACTCAGGAAAATACGCTTGGCTTGACGTGGAACCACTCTGGCTTTCAACTGCTCCTCCCGTGTATCTGCCAAACATCTTTTAACCGAGCGATCCGCAGCCGGATTGCCAATGTTCAAAATCGACTGCCATTCCGTACCTCTGCCATGTTCAGCAAAAATTGCTCGAAGTTTTCCTATTAAAGCATCAACCGTCCCAAAGGCAAGTCTCTTGGGGCATCCACAAGAACTCATACTGACATTTTGACTAGAAAGGTGTAGACATTCTGGAAGGTGAACACGCAAGGCTGAAGCAAGCGTTTTAGGGGTTGCAAGATGAGACAAAAAATTCATAAACTCACACTCGAACGCAGTCTTCTGTTTCACATAGCGCGACGATCCTCGCTGTTGAGACAATTGAGCCAGGCGTTCAGAAATTTCGTTCTTATCAACTTTAAATTTTTTAGATGGCCCTCCAGTCCCGTGTTCTTGGACATCGTTCCGTACGTAACCACACTGTTGACCGTGAAAACCGAAAAAACCCATCGCTGGCGTAGGAACATTTGGGACAAGCCACTGAGGGAGTAAACAGTTTAGGAACCCGAGGTGACGGCTGAAAGAATACAAAGGATACATAAATGTCACTTCGTATTCAAGTCAATAACGAGACACTCTACACGCCCAAAGGGTCAACATACACTTGGCAGGACTGTAGCCTACTTTAGACGGGACCAAAATAACGCCCATAGTACCGTGTGAGCCGGGACAAATTCTAGCTGAAGAGCGAGCTGTTAGCTCAGGCCACCAATTTTATAGGTGAATTTATAGGTGAAGTTTTTGGCTTAGGCAAGGACCCAAAAAAATCTTTACAGTCATTTCTCAATTGCGGCTTTAGAATGAGGAATTCTATCAGAAGCATTCTCTCAGATGTATTTTTTAAATGTATTTCATTATGTTTGCATACACTTTACAATACTGTTGCTGCTGCTTTTCACTAAAACAATACAGATGTTGTTAAACAAGCAGACAGTGGGTTTCAGAAGTCAGAAGATGATCCAAAAAGTAAGAAGCAGGATTGGGAATAATTTTTCACACATAGGGTTTATTATTAATCAGAACAGTGTTTAATAATTTGCACCTTGCGACTTGGCCAGTAGATTTTTTTATGGGGAAAGGGGTTGAGGGAGCTTTCCCCCAAATGCAGTCGCCATGACTTCTATAACCCTCTGTTTCAATGTGAATTCCAGGTTCTTCTGCAGAAGAATGTCCAACCAGTATGCAAGTCATAGGCTCAACTCCTATTGGGAGAACTTGAACATTTTTATTTAGATTAGGTTGTGGTTCTGTGTGTTTCAGTTACTCACAAACTCTCCTCAATCACTGGTTTTGTGTTTCTCTACCATCAGTCATCTTAGTGGAGTTCATACAAGATACAATAAAAAGAAGCCATGCATCATCTCTTCCCAAAGGACACCAGCATGTACATTACGATTCTCAGAGACCCAGTAGACCAGTTTGAATCAGTTTTTAACTACATGGAATTTATAGGTGAAGTTTTTGGCTTAGGCAAGGACCCAAAAAAATCTATAAAGTCATTTCTCAGGAATGGAATAAAATTTTAAAATATTACCGCAGGTCGATCATCAGTTTTAGCCAGAAATCCCATGATGTTTGACTTTGGTGTAGATTACCAGTTTTACCAGAACTTGACAGCAGTCAAAGAGTACATTGCCTTTTTGGAAAAAGAATTTGATTTGGTCAAGATCACTGGAGTACTTTGAAGAGTCTATGGTGCTAATGAAATGCTTGCTTTGCTGGAAATTTGAAGATTTTTTTCACATTGAATCCAATGCGAGAGTGGATAAAGAAGGAGCTGAAATGAGTGACAACTTAAAAGAGAACATCAAACGATGGAACAAAGCAGATATGTTATTGTACGAGCACTTTAACAGAACATTTTGGCGCCAAATAAACCTGGAGAGGGAAGGGTTTTATGACGACCTGAAAACTTTTCATCGGATGAATGAAGAGATGAATCAAAAGTGGTTTAACGGAACTTTGACCCTTCAATTAGTTTATCCTGGCAAATATGTTAAGTCACCTGTTTTAAATCCAAACTTGCCAGCAGAAATAAAGGACAAATGTGAAAAGATGACTAGAAAAGAAAATGCATACCTCACACACTTAAGAAATAGACAATCCTCCAAATCCGCAGGTTACATCAAGACATTGCTAGATGAAGAGGAAGAAGCTGACAATATAATTAGCTCAGATGTGGCAAAAGAACTTGCATACGATCCTTTGCCGCTATAAAAATATATTGTAAAAAGTAGAACTGAACGGGGGGGGAAGAGATTTTCTACTCACAAACTCTGCTCAATCACTGGGTTTGTGTTTCTCTGCCATCAGTCATCTTAGTGGACCTCTCAGGAAACAGAAGTTTTCTTCACTGGGTACAAAATGTCACAGCTGTTGGCTGTGATTGGCAGATTTGGAACCATTTTCTTTGTTTCTTTTTTGCAAGGTTGATTAGTTGTCGTCATAATTAACATTGTAAGATCTTTCTAATAAAATCTGTGGGGTTTTTTTCACAGACACAAATTAACAGTTGAGACAACCAGACGGATATTAAAGCTGCTCTCAGCTGACAAGTGTGCTCCTATAGGATAGGTTCTCTTTCTCAAGACACACAAAACAGGATTATCCACTGTGGCTAAAATCTTCTTCCCTTACGGCGACTCTAATTATCTTTCTTTTGTTCTCGGCAATGACCCAATGGTTGGCTGGCCTCATCGATTTCGCCTCATACATGCCTTGCCGCGCAATGGAATTCAACCAAATTTTCTGTGCAGTCATACAAGATACAATAAAAAAAACCATATATCATCTCTTCCCAAAGGACACCAGCATGTACATTACGATCCTCACAGACCCGGTAGACCAGTTTGAATCAGTTTTTAACTACGTGGAATTAGGTGAAGTTTTTGGTTTAGATAACGACCCAACAAAATCTATAAAGTCATTTCTTAGGAATGGAAAAAAATTCTAAAATATTACCGCAAGTCGATCATCAGTTTTAACCAGAAATCCCATGATGTTTGACTTTGGTTTAGATTACCAGTTCTACCAGAACTTCACAGCAGTCAAAGAGTACATTGCCTTTTTGGAAGGAGAATTTGATTTGGTTATGATCATGGAATACTTTGAAGAGTCTATGGTGCTAATGAAACGCTTGCTTTCCTGGGAATTTGAAGATTTTTTCCATATTAAATCCAATGCGAGAGTGGATAAAGAAAGAGCTGAAATGTGTGACAACTTAAAAGAAGAACCTCAAACGATGGTGATTATTAGCTCCAAATGATTACATTTAATTAATATTTTTCCATCTTTCAGGTGATACAGATGAAACATCTGGGTTTGGAAACTTTGAACGCTTTGTTGGAAAAACATTTACCAATGTTATTAAGCGTTTCCAAGGGGATTACATCATGACCACTATAATCATACATGTGGTCCCTCCACATGAATATAAAGAAGATGAAGTCTATAAAGTCTCCATAAAGCAGTTCGCTCAACGAAAACAGAGTATTTTTTCTTAGTTTTGTACGGCAGACGAGGTATAGCAAGTTTGAGCCATGCGTTGACAAATCAGTTGACCTCAAACTCCGTAGATGCGCCAAAGAGAGCATTACAGATGTAACAAAGAATGGAGTACTGTTTGAGAATGGTGTTCCACGTAAAATGCTTGGTTCAGAGACAACTGTGAAAGACTTGGATTTGAATTGTCTCTTATTCTCGAGAAGGGATAATGAAACTTTCTCCTTTGCGCTAGAAGTAGCAAATGTATGCACTGATCGTACTTATAAATTTACTCTAACCGGCTCAATAGATCAAAGGATTTTTGCTAACACAGTGCCCATGAGTTGGGAGCTAACTCCAAGGACCTTTTCCTTCTTAACATCTGTTTACAAATATGTCTCTAAAGTTAATTCTCCTTTGAATTTGAAAGCAAGTATACAAGTGAAGAAGGATGGCGAAAGTGATTTCAAAAGTTGGGAACAGTCAGTGTTTCATGATAGTAATTAAGTTAATATTTTCTTAACTCAGTCTGAAGTTGATCTATCTACCAGTTTTAGCTATGGTTACATAACAGTTGTAAATGTTGGGGACAGTTGCAATTTTTTTTTTATGAGACCAATAGCTAGTGATTCTTAATATAGCTAGTGATTCTCTCTTGAAACATCTCTTTATTTCAACTCTCTTCCCAATCCTCAATCTTTCCAAACAAACACTACTCGCGAAAAGCCTGAGAAAAACCCTTCAAATTATTACGACTCATTGCGTCTTTCCGATCTCGACATTCAGATCTGCCAACTTTGCAGCCACACCTGCAGGATTTACCACCTGCGTTAATTTGATGTAACGCAAGGCTGTCGAACTATTCTTCTATCCAACATGGTCCATGATCTCACGCAAGCTCACCCCTGACAAGGAAAAAGAAACAGCCGCCCCACTACGAAAATCGTGAAGAGTATAACGGTCACCAGATAATAGGTCGCCCAGTGAAGTAGTATAAACACTCAATGTAGGATGAGCCGCTTCGGAATCCAAATGCTTAGGTGAAATATTTCCAGATTTGGTTACAGAACGCAACAAAAAAACCCGGACATAGCTTAATGCCTCAAGATCAGTTTACAAACATCAAAATACAACTGTAGCCCTCTAACAGGACAGATAGTTAAATTGGAACCTCTCTTAAGTGCGAACACGTTTGCATCCCCCGATCTTAATGTGTTCGTCCAAAAATGGTTAAAAAGGAATCCTGACTTAACAGGAAAACGTAAATTCTCAACTGTCTTGGACAAAAGTAAATCAGCGGCACGATTTCCAGCAAAAAATAGCACTTAAAACATTGCCTGATCTCTCGCGAAAATATAGATCTGACTCGGAGTTAACGTCGCACAATGTAATATTTGGGAATGAATATGACGGGCTAGGATCACCAAATCACTCAGGAAAATAGGCTCGGCTTGACGCGGAGCCACTCTGGCTTTCAACTGCTCCTCCCGTGTATCTGCCAAATATCTTTTAACCGAGCGATCCGCAGCCGGATTGCCAATGTTCAAAATCGACTGCCATTCCGTACTCTCGTATGTTCAGCAAAAATTGCTCGAAGTTTTCCTATTAAAGCATCAACCGTCCCAAATTTTAGATTTGTCAAAATATGTAACTAGTGCTAGTGTTATTGTTGTGTTTTTAAAGCTTTTTTTTGTTTATGTGTGCAAAAGTAATAAAAATGTGAAGAAAAAGAAAAAGCAACCGTTCCACAGGCAAGTCTCTTGGGGCGTTCACAAAAACCCATATTAACATTTTGACTAGAAAGGTGTAGACATGCCGGAAGATGAACTCGCGCTTTACCCCCACGATATTTCCATACTAAGAGCGCTATCACATCTTCTGGCAAGGCTGCGAGGGGTTGCAAGATGAGACGAAAAATTCATAAACTCACACTCGAGAGCTGTTAGCTCAGTCCACCAATACGGATACAGACAAAGCTCTGGAACAATAATGGTGAACGGAATTTGGCAACTGTAAAAGAACTTTAAAACCGGACCCACCAAACCAAACGGCGGCAAAACGTAAGGATTAAGCATATCCTCTGTCTCCAGTACATTCAGTGAAAATAAGTTGACGCCCCGAGAATCCGGACTCAGAAAGGGATTAAAATGTGGAAGTCAAATACCAGATCGTCCAATTACGGCACTAGAGTCTAATGTCATAAGGTCAAATGAGTGGCCAGAAATTCCACCAAAAGTTTGTTCTACCAGGCTCCATGTTTCATCTGATAACCTTGAATCCAGTCCTGAGAGCTGGCGAGAGGGACCGTCCGCAGGATTGTTGCTAGACTTTACATGACTTAAAGGAAGCTGTAAGTTGCGCTCTGATAACTCGAAGAAAAGATCCTTAGTTACTTTACTCAGCTGAGGGGAGTTCTTGCTCCCCTGACCCTCCCATGCATCAATCAGAACACGACTATCTACATCCACATCTATCCTACAATCTTTTATAGTAGCGGGAGGAGCTTTCAAAGCGTTAACCAATGCTAGTATCTCTTAAGTTGAAATATTGAGCTCTTTTTGTTGTGGAAACCAATGGTCTCTAAATGCCCGCTCGCCAGAAGGCAAGTGGAGAACACAGCTCCACCCATAGTCGGAAGCATCCGTAGACAAGGACAGACCAACATGCTTCTCATCTCTCCAGGGAACTGATCCCTTCCATGAGTCCAAAAACCGCCAATAGCAAAGTTCTTCTCGTAAACAAGGCGAAAGCACTACTTGACGACTTGCTCCACAAGTGGTCAAGTAGTTCCACACAGGTTCCACAGTTCTTTGAAAAAGAATTTTAAATCTTCAACTTAACCAGTTTTAACAATCAGGTTGAAAATTCACAGATTGGAGTTATACATTGTAAGTTCCAAGTATACCCTTTGGGGAAAGATTGTAATCAAAATATATTCAGTAGATTTTCAAACTTAGAGGTCCCAAGTTGTGCAAAGGGCTAGTCAGGGAGTAAGGTTAAGTCTGTGTTATGCCAAGTGCCCGCGAGCTTATCCTGGTTTATTTAGCATTAAGCGACAGAAGTATTGCTATCCCCCCCCCCCCCCCTGAATGGGATACCAGTCCATTGCAGTGTTAACACCTTGCATTTAACTTGCTGCACCCATTTTTCTACAGCTGGGTGGAAAGAGGCACTGACACTAAAGTGTCTTGCCCATGAATCGAACACAACACATTTGACTCTTAACACCTTTTACCCTGACTATGACACTGACTCTGACCAGGGTTTGAACCTGGAGTGCCCGATGTGGAGTCCCGCGCGCTAACCAGTAGGCCTCTTTGCCTTCATTCAACTGTCAAAGGGAATGCACAAGAAATATAAACCACAGTTGAACAACTCCCATAATAAGCAAACACCTTGTCATGGTCCCATCCACATACAAACATAATTTACGATTTTCTTAACCTTAATCATAATGACCAGGAGTTTCATAATCTAATTAAAACAACAATTATTAATGTTCTTTCTCGTTTGGTTTTTTGTTCCGATTTCATAATGAATAGCGTCAAGTCACTTTTGTTTCAGGAGGAAACGAAAGCCCTCTCCTTCAACAGCAGCATCTTGGTTAACAGAATACAGTTTTAACTCAGAATAGCTCTAGTATCAATGAAACATTTAAATGTATTCCTCACAGGTATGTACGGGTGAAGTTTACATTTCAGCCCAGCCACAGGTTCTTGCCTGTAGTCTAAGAAAAATTACTGGGATCCCAAAGGTCCCTAACCATGAATTCCTAGGTGCCCAGTAAGAGTTAGTTAGTAACAGTTAGTTGCTGGTGGCACCCTGGCGCTTCTAGGGCAGACAACTTTTGTAGCTCAGTATATTCATTTAGTGATATTGAAAATTGCTTCACAAGAATGGCTCTTGATTTATACCCAGTGACTTTCGTAAAGTTGTTTATTAAGTGGTCCATAAAATTTATCTCTCATGTACACTTTAGATTAAGTAAAGTAAAGTTGTTAGCACACAGGTATTAACCTACCCCTAAGATCAACGTTATAGTGGAACGATTCTAATCCTACATGTAGGATAAACTTAATCTCAAAGTGTTAGGTAAGTGTGTAACTGATATTTAACCCATTAATTTATCATCAAATTCCCTTTCAGGCCAGATAAAGCTGGTACTGAGCCAATTCTTAAGCTTTATGGACAGCCAGGGCATGTTGAGGATTGGAAATGTGACGAGATTTATCACCCAGATATCTGTTCGTTTCAAGTAACAGAGTCAGGAGATAATAAACTGTCATGCGACGCTAAAGTTTGTGGGTCATCAGATATCCAAATTGCTTCCGTCAATCCAGAGATGGATAAAGCTGTCAGTGACTGGAAGCCATTACCGAAGGACACAATCACTGCTAAAGTGCAAGGGGCCATCAAAACGAACCTGGAAAGGGGTTTTAGTTTTCTTATCTTAAGATGTGGAAGTAATTTCCAAGCGCTTACCTTTCCACCAACTTTCAAGAAAGTTGAAGACGGCAAAAGCAGAAGTGGTATCAATATCAATGTGATTATGCTTGACTCTATATCCAGACCGCATTTTTATCGAACCCTTCCAAGAGCAATAGGGGCGCTTTGCAAGATTACAGAGGATCCAAATATCAAGGCCTCCGCCCTGGATTTTGAACTCGACCAGAGTATTGGTCAACAGACATTCGAAAACTTGAGGCCATTCTTTTCTGGTGTTCTCAAAGGTGGGTTCAGTATGCTTTGTAACTTTTAATTTATTTCACTGTCCAATCCTTTCTCTGGAATAATGTTGTATAATTCAGTGCTGGAAATAATTTTATGATGCAGCAGCTTTTAAACCTCTGTTTTGGCCAGACATAATATTAATGATATATTATTATTTACTGATTTGTTTGGACATTAAATACGTAATTTTACAAGTTCATTCAGACGATGTCCATTGTCCAACTGTTATTTGTAACACTGGTAATGAGGGAGAAATTTACAAAGTGATGTAGGAAACTATGTGGAAGGGAAGGAGTAATTTTAAATTTTATTTACAGATTACAATGAAATTAGTGCCTCAGGGGAGAACACAAAGGCTCCTTCAGGCGTAGAGTTGGTGTATGGGACCTCCCAGAAGTGGGGCTACCAGACCCTCTTTCAAGAGGACCTTTGTTGGTACGCATTTGGCGAAGTGCATTAACAGATATTCAGAGAAGAGTAGTGCCAACCAGTGACTCGGAGTTCAAATCAAGGTGAGTGCGTCATATGTGAGTAATGGTAAAGCTACATGTACAAGCGACATGGTTATAACCTAGAATCATCAGCATGCTGTGTGCTCAGCAGGGGCAGCGCTACACACATATTGTGGGACTATGAGAAAGACATAATGCCAAGGTCTGTGTCAAGCCATGTGGTCCAGATCACTGCAGCAGCTTATCCCAGTTTCGGTAGCATTAAGCAAGTATTTCTGATCCCCCTGGCCTAGCATTCATACACCTGAGTGGAGGGAAGCACTGTGAGAGTAAAGTGTCTTGCCTGAGAACGCAATCCAGTGACCCTGGCTAGGGCCGGAACCCATACAGCTTGATCGGCTAAGCATTAGGGGACCATGCCTTCCGCTGCAAGTACTAAGCAGTAACTACATTAAGGCCTTGGTAGTAATGCTTCCAGAAGGCTACTTAAAAATTCTTCTCTTTTGACGGAGTTTATTCCTCTCCAACCTTGGCCAAATGTTGATAGCACACTCGACAAAATTAATTTGTTGGTGTGTAAAGACAAAGCACCTTCACATCTTCATTGACCAGCCCTACTCAGCAATCTTTGTAAACAGTTTTAAAACTTAACCTTCCAACAATCTCCAAAAATATTCAAATATTATTTGCTTTAATGGTCAGAAAATCACACAAAAGGTCCACATGTAAGCACACTCCACAGCTTATTTAATTTATTGATAGTTCCTATCTTCATTCCGAAAAGCCCTTTTGGGACGAATGAAGTATGTATGTACGTATTTCTTGAATCCATATAATTTCTATTTCCTTTCACTGGAACTATTTCTTTGCAGGGCTGTTATTAAGTTTTGATTCACGTATAGCCTTGATTATCATGCCCATAACAAACTTATAACTTCATGGGATAATTGTATTAACTACAGCCAAGTTCACCCATAACAACAAGAGCCCATCAAACATGTTCGGCTGTAACAGATGCTACTGGTTACGGCCCTTATTGACAGCCCTATTTTGGGCTGAGTGAAATGATGTTATAGTGTCCTTAAAGCATCAGTGTTTTATTTCACCACGGGTGGAAGGAATTACAAGAAAAGTTGGTCAAGAAAAAAATTGACCACTATGGCTTGACACATTTTTCCAGCACAGTAGTGAACAGGTACGACAGAACAAACCACTATGATTCTCCTGCTAGGGTGTGTTTCAATGGCCAGTTTTTCAGTTGGTATTTCATGGACTACATAACGAAGGTGTACACTGCTTTACAAAAAGATGAAAAGGCAAAACCTTTGCTGTCGTACATGCATTTTAACACTGGACATGAAATGACTGGAAAGCGGATGATCAACATAAATGGCAACTTGGCAGGCTTTACTGACACCCTTACCATCATATTTTCAGACCACGGCCACAAAATGACGCCGTTTAGTTACACAGAAGAAGGTAGAAGAGAGTTATTCGATCCAACGTTCTTCATGATTGTTACTGATGGTGTTAAAGAAAAGCTGGGACCACAAAGGACGGCTGCCTTGTTCACAAATCAAAAGCGGCTCTTCATCCTACGTGATTTGCACAAAGCTCTCATGAGTTTCACGACCCTGAGAAAATGAACTCTCAGTCGTTCCTGCCAACCGCACATATGCAGACTTGTACATGCTTCCGCTGACCAAGTGGTAAGTGCGAGGGCCTTGATTGAGAAGGTCATATCAAAGATAATGCAGATAATCAAAAATGGCTGCCAGAATTTGCAGCTGGATACATGAATGACGCAATACAACAGCAGTATGTGGGAGGTAAGATGTTGGCTGATGTTATTGATTTTTAAGGTTGTGATGTGCTCTTTTTTAATAAACACTAATTAGATGTATGTGCAATTACTGTGCAAAGAATGGAGTACTGTTTGAGAATGGTGTTCCACGTAAAATGTTTGGTTCAGAGACAACTGTGAAAGACTTGGATTTGAATTGTCTCTTATTCTTGAGAAGGGATTATGAAACTTTCTCCTTTGCGCTAGAAGTAGCAAATGTATGCACTGATCGTACTTATAAATTTACTCTAACCGGCTCAATAGATCAAAGGATTTTTGCTAACACGTTGCCCATGAGTCGGGAGCTAACTCCAAGGACCTTTTCCTTCTTATCATCTGTTTACAAATATGTCTCTAAAGTTAATTCTCCTTTGAATTTGAAAGCAAGTATACAAGTGAAGAAGGATGGCGAAAGTGATTTCAAAAGTTTGGGAACAGTCAGTGTTTCATGATAGTAATTAAGTTAATATTTTCTTACCTCAAGTAAGTAAGTAAGTAAGTAAGTAAGTAAGCACTTTATTTAGACACATTTCACCAGCGAGCCTGGGGCTCGTTTAATTGTGAACGTGTATGCTAAAATTAAAATGTAAAATTTAAATATGTTATCTATTCAATAGATAATAGATTGATCTATCTACCAGTTTTAGCTATGGCTACATAATAACAGTTGTAAATTTTGAGGACAGTTGTGATTGTTTTTATGAGACCAATAGCTAGTGATTCTTAACAGATCCAAATTTTGAAGGAGGGCAGGAGAGGGGAGGGTTGGATATGTGAGAAGGGAGGGCTGGTGACTGTAGTGTTTCACGGTCAGTGAAACATCCGGATTTAACCAAAATAAGTACACGCAATACCGATTCAACTCGACACTTGACCATGTGCTTTTAATCACCCATAATTCATTTCGGCCGTACACGATTACATCATCGATACTACAATCTCTCCCTTTTTTTAAAATAAATTGTCCAGTCCAGATTTTTAAACAAAATAACATTACATACTATAACCGTTTCTAAATGGCTACTAACTCAAAGAAAAGTGCTCCAATGTCCAAGACTGAAATCAATACAAAAATGACATATTTATAAAAGTGAAATGTCCTTCTCAAGAACTGTCCATCCTGTAAACAAAGTCTTAACCGAGTTCATAATCTTTTAGCCTCTCAGGTTGACGATTGCGCCTGGGCCGCAACGCATAATGCTGAGTTGAAACTCTTGGTTCCTCTTTCTGACTAGTTTCTGGGTCTTTTGACAATGTCCATTTAGGATTGCTGGCTGCTGTCTCTTGTGATTTATCCTCGTCATTCTTCTGTAGGTGAGTAACATTTCTTTTGTAGTGGACGCCAGCAGGAGACTTAATTTCCACATGACTTCTTTGTTTGTTGACCACCTCATAGGGTGTGGCTTCAAATAATGGTGAGAGCTTGTCTGACTTCGGTTTCTGAGGAAGAACTTTGTCTCCCTCTTTCAGGTTAGACTCACAAACACCTCTGAAATTATTAGCATAGTCTTTGCCCTTTTGCTTTCTTTCACGATCTCTGTCCAAGACTTCAATGTCATTACTAGCAGAGCGCAGCTCTTCCACACCTGGGAGCTTTGAACGAATCTCTCTTCCAAATAACAATTTAGCAGGACTCACTCCAGTAGTTTTGTGTTGTTTGCTTCTGTGACCGAGCAAGAATTTCTGCAATTCCTTTTGCCGGTCACGTCCCTCGCTGTGCGCAACACGCATAGCTTTCAGCAGACTCCTATTTTGTCTCTCTACCTCACCGTTGGCTTGCGGCCACAATGGAGTCGATGTTCTGTGTTCGATGTTGTTATCTTTGAGGTAGGCTTCAAATTCTTCTGACACAAATTGTAGACCGTTCAACTTGTCTGTTTTTATTGACAGCGACAGTCCATGAGTAGCAAACATTACTTCCAGACAGCTAACCATTTTGCCAGATTTGGTTACAGCTACTTCGAAGAATCGACTAAAAAAATCACCAACCACCAGTAGATATTCACCCGTTGGAAGGGGTGTTAACAGATCCGCTGCGAGGTCTTGCCATGGCTGTGTAGGCAGTTCTGTTCTCTTCAATGGTTCTGGGGGCAACGGTGTACCAACAAGCTGGCAACCATGACATGTTCTGCACCTCTGTTCTGCTTGACGATCTCTTCAATGGTTCTGGGGGCGACGGTTTACCAACAAGCTGGCAACCATGACATGTTCTGCACCTCTGTTCTGCTTGGCGGTCTATACCGGGCCACCATACCTTGGTACGGAGTCTTTGCTTGGTCTTAACGATCCCTTGATGGCCTTCATGTGCCAGGTCCAGTACTTGCTTGCGAAGTTTCTTCGGAAGGACTAATCTAGTTCCTCTCAACACTAACTATCCTAGCACAGTTAACTCGTTTCTCACAGCTTTAAAAGCTGGCTCACCGACAATCCAATCATTGGTCTGAACACACTTCCTTAACACTGCAATTTCTTCATCTTCAGCAGATGCTTCTTCAATTGCTTGGATAGGTATGGCTCTGGGGGCTGCATTCTCTGCAACATACCGAATGTATTCTTCTACCACATCCTTGCTTTCATTTGGGACTTCTTGGGTTAGGCGAGACAAAGCATCAGCTATGTTCTGTGGGCCTGGACGATACATCACTGTAAACTCATATGGTTAAAGTTGTAAGACCCATCTTTCAATTCTCGCAGAGGGCTGAGATTTACTTGAATAGATCACTTCAAGTGGTTTACGATCAGTTTCCAACTCAAAATGTTTTCCATATAGATAAACATGGAACCTTTCACAGGCCCAGACTAGAGCCAGAACTTCTCTTTCTGTTTGAGAATATCTTCTTTCAACTGCTGTTAGACTTCTGCTTGCGTACTGAGTAGACTGGTCTCCAATTGCCATTTCGTTCTTGAACAAGAACAGCGCCCAGTCCGACCGGACTTGACGGCAATGACTCTTGTTTTGGCATCCTTGTAGTAGTAAGCTAATGTTTCAGCACTTGCTAGTGTTTCCTTCAAAGCTTTGAACGCTTCTTGTTGCTTCTCACCCCATTTGAATGGTACACCTTTTCGTGTCAGTTGTTGAAGTGGTTCTGCAGCTGTAGCCAGATTTGAAATGAATTTTGCACTGAAATTCACAAGTCCCATAAAACTTCTCACTTCTGCTACAGACCCAGGTTCTCTGGCGTTGACTACTGCTTCAACTTTGGATTCTGTTGGTAAAATACCCCGCGTAGACAATAGGTTTCCCATGAATTCTAACTGGGGCATCTTGAACTTGCACATCTCACCATTTAAGGTCAAACCTCTTTGTTCAGTCCGGAATATCCCGATATATTAGGACGGCTGCGATGTCACGAAACTCACGTTTCAACCAATGAGAATGCGTGTTTTGGTTGGAGTGTTGTGTTTCACAACAAACCAAGAGATTCAAGATGGCGGACAAAGAGAGTCGCGAATACTTTCCAATGCCATGAATGCGGGCCTTCAGGAGGTATATATTTATCTCGAATTGAGTTAAATACTGTCCAAATTATAGAATAAAAGGAAGGTTTGTGTGCGCGTTCCATGTCACAGACAATTCTGCCCAGATAACGATTATCCTCGGACCGAAGGAAGCACTACGGAACGCAATTCGGGGTAAGTATGACGAGCTGCTGTTATCATTCTTTGGAAAGAGACCGTACAATTGGTAAGCACCTTTACTCTGCATTTTTCTAAGCACGGAAATGATCGATATGAGAATTGAGGCTTTCCTCTTATCTAATGATTATCGGGCCGAAATCGACAGCACGCGTGTGTTATATGCCAGCAAAGATAAATTGTTAATCTCCAAAATGTTATACATTTTGGCTAAATCGAGGAAATGAAATCATTATTAAAACAGAATTTTCAATAACGCATGCGAGTGAGAAATTCTTCTTCTTTTATACAAAATAAACTAAGCTAGAAAAATGAAGCCAAAATTTTAGTGTTGTCAGATGCACAGATAGTCAAAAATTCTGTTAATATATTCTTTGTAAATCTGAAATTTCTCCATTTTGGTATTTATTTCAAATACTTCTTGTATCTACTTGTTGCTGTGCCAAAAGATATCATGTCTGATTTCCCACATTTGAATTATGAAAGCTTACATATAATTGCTGACTTTAACAAATTATTTACCCAAAAATATCAAAATATAATTCCTGGACAGGTTGACAAGGGAGCATTGACAATTCATCCACATGTCCCAAGGTTTTATTACATATTTATTTAAAGTATACAAAACAAATTCAGTCTTGAAAGTGAAATCCATTTCATTTTATTCACTCTTTAGGTACTCTCAACCTTGAATTTGCCTCTTGGCAGAATGCAGGACCTGAAACAAATCACAAGCGCTTAGAAGATTATTACAATGCTTACAGATGTCGATATTATGACAAATGTATTTTTCGTTTTAAAATATGAATTTATTTTCAATGTAGTTACCACATTAGTCTCACTAAATAAGAGAGTGCCTTCAAGTGGTCTGATGACTCAAATGTTTTCTACTTTTTATTAAATATTCTTAATTAAACTGATATGTTTCCTGTTCACAACCAATTAATGTTTTGCATTAGTTTCACAATTAGTAACGTTCAACACTCGACACTACATTCTAAACTCTTGTACTTTTTCAGTCTTTGCTTTCATAATAATTATTTTGCAAAACTATTACTTTCTGGTACATTCAAGCTTCATGGAGAGGTGAAAAGAATCATCATCTACTAGGAACAGTTGCAGTGTGTATAGTTTGTAAAAAATGCCAAAAAAGAGTACAATGCCCCCTACAAACCTTAACTTACATGTTTGCATGGCCCTGTGAATCCACCAATACAGAGACCTCCCGGCCAAATTTGTTTAATTTCGTCCGCGTACTTAGCGACGTCTCCTTTCCTCTCTTTTCCCTTTTTTTCCCCACAAATTCGGCAAAGTGCCTCGAGCAGTCGAGTATGCTCTTCCATGTACTTAAGAGAGAAAACTTGAAAACAACTGTCATAAAAATGAAGGAACAATGCATCAAACCTTATAACAACAGCGGTTCTAGTACACTTCTAAGGCCACAAATTCAAAGAGAGGTTACAAAATATTGGCGTTGTTTACAACCGTGGAATTTGGCATGATGAAACTTTAACAACACTAGAACCAGTAAAAAATATGCACAGCTCAATTAAAAATACGCAAATACTAGAAAATAACGCGTACTCTTTACTAACCTTAATATTTGACCACAAAATCGCGTGTACATCGTCGCTTGACACCAAAAAGACTCAATAATTAGAAGACAGTTCACGTTCTCCCACTACCAAAATGGCCGCTTATTCTCCTTCTCAACGTTTGGTCGCAAAAAGTCCCGTTTAATGCTGGTTAGAGTCTATGTGAGACCGGAAACAACATATTTTCTTTGTCCGCATGAAAGGTCCGCTATTTTCCCTGCTAACAATAGCTTCATGACGTCATGGCCGTCCTAATATATTGGGATATTCCGGACTGTTGTTGCAATCTTTCTAACAGCTTCTCGAGCCTCTCATCATGTTGCTGGTCATCTTTAGCATGAAGAATGATATCATCAGATATGTTACGTATTCCTTCACATCCATGTAGAGCTTGCTGGATAGCATGCTGATAGATCTCGGGAGCAGAGGCAGGAGTACCCAACGACACTTTAACTGGAAATTTAATATGTGACTTCCCAAGCACTGATTCTGTGCTCCCACGTCAATTACCATTAATAAGCAACTTTCCAGGGAAAAAAAATATCCGCTCTTCACTGCTAGCAAGATCGACTTTATTTCATAAACTCCCAGCCAGACATAATGAAAAGTTTGAATACCGAGCTAGAAAAATGGCAATTAGCCAAGTAGCCAGCCAGCAGTAAAGGGTAACATTTTAAATGCCAGCAAGGCAATTATAGGCGAAAAAATGTTCTGGCCAGCGTTTTGACCTAGATTAAAAACAAACGCATTGTTTAGGACCTTTATTCAACAGCCTATTGTCTGTTGACTATTATTAGAGATAAATTAGGAATATGTGGTTATTTTTGCCGCTATGAGCAAAATCTACACTTTGATTATCTTATCCCTTAAAAAGCAATACAACTTACCATTTATGTCTTAAGCGGATCGAACAAGGAGTCTCCCAGCACGTTGTTTTCCGATACTTCAGATGCCTTCCAGGTTCAGCATGCGTGTGACAGTTTGGCACTTTACGTTCTGACATCTAAAACGATTCACACTTATGTTTAAAATAAGATCCCTCTAATCTTTCTAGACATTCAGATCAAACTTGCTTTCACCAAAGAAATGTTTGTTGCAAAATTACTTTTATATAATGCTGTAAGGGAAATGAACAAAAAATAATATTGAAGTCCTTTACTACTACATATCGGCCTTACTTCTACATTGCTAGCCCAATAATGATTGTAATTTCAACAACAGCAACACACTTTATATGTTTACTCTGATTTAGTAGTTTACAATTATTTCTAATGATTTTTTTTGAAAAATAAAGGGTTATGCCAGCTCCTTAAAACAACCAAAGGGAGCTGGTTTAGTGCTGATTAGTAACACCATGTCTACCTCAAAAGCATTGAAAAACGTGTTTTTCTTTTTCTTTGGACAACTGTCTTCTCTGAGCTTCCCACTCTGGGATTGCGAGATAAAAGTTTATAAACCACATTAGAATCTTTATCATAAAATGAGTAAAAAAAATCTTGATAATAGATACCTTGAATGTTGATGATCCATCTTAGTCCATGTCACTGATCCATGCCTTACCCAAGACTGCAAAGCACTGTCAACACAACTTTCACAAAATTAATTTAACTTGAAAGCTAAACAACCAAAGACACTCACATTCCTAGAGGTAGTCTACCGTAAAAATTTCATAAATACCCATTGAAGGGATGTTTAAAGCCGTTCACCGTAAAAGTTTCACAGCAAAGACCCCAGCATTGTTAGGATGTTACAGGCCGTTCACCGTAAAAGTTTCACACAGTTAAGTGCAAAGTTTCGCAGCAAAGACCCCGGCATTGTTGGGATGTTACAGGCCGTTCACCGTAAAAGTTTCACACAGTTAAGTGCAAACATTCGCAGCAAAGACCCCGGCATTGTTGGGATGTTACAGGCCGTTCACCGTAAAAGTTTCACACAGTTAAGTGCAAACATTCGCAGCAAAGACCCCGGCATTGTTGGGATGTTACAGGCCGTTCACCGTAAAAGTTTCACACAGTAAAGTGCAAAGTTTCGCAGCAAAGACCCCGGCATTGTTGCGATGTTACAGGCCGTTCACCGTAAAAGTTTTACACAGTTAAGTGCAAAGTTTCGCAGCAAAGACCCCGGCATTGTTGGGATGTTATAGGCCGTTCACCGTAAAAGTTTCACACAGTTAAGTGCAAACATTCGCAGCAAAGACCCCGGCATTGTTGGGATGTTACAGGCCGTTCACCGTAAAAGTTTCACACAGTTAAATGCAAACATTCGCAGCAAAGACCCCGGCATTGTTGGGATGTTTCTTTTTTTGGTGAAAAATTATTTATTATTTTTTTTTATTAATTATCTATTTTTTACAGCACGCATACTTACATTATTAATTACAAAAAACTACGTATAAAACTACAACAATACAGCTACTTACGCTAATTACAACTTGCTCTAATTACAATGCTTGACGGAACAACAGTATTATTTAAACCGCTTACGTTACACTACTTTTTAATCGCGGACAATTACTACAAACTTTTACTACGGTTACTAGAACTAGTGATTAAAAAAAGACAAAAAAGGATGTTACAGGCCGTTCACCGTAAAAGTTTCACACAGTTAAGTGCAAACATTCGCAGCAAAGACCCCGGCATTGTTGGGATGTTACAGGCCGTTCACCGTAAAAGTTTCACACAGTTAAGTGCAAAGTTTCGCAGCAAAGACCCCGGCATTGTTAGAATGTTAAAGGCCGTTCACCGTAAAAGTATTGCTATTAACAGCATCAACCCTCGTTAACTCGTTAACAAAATGTATCAATCAGATCAATGTAATGTCATAAATATACACTGGACAATCAGCATAAAAGATTCACAAACTTAATCTCGTGATTTCATCAACAAATTTGCTCATCTTTTCTTGGGTACCAGTCCATGACATCGGGTAACGTTTGCAGCATCTTTAGCTGTGCTTCTTATAGTTCACGCAATTAATTTTACACCTGAAAAATGATATTTTTTAGAAAATGTAACATACTGCACAATCCCTCTTATACCGGCGTCCTCCCCACGTCCACACACACACACACACATGCATCCAAATACGCATACAGCCACGGACACATAATAATATACAAAATTGGTGATACTATCGGGCCCCTCACTGTAAGATCTAGATCAAGAACTATGTTCACAAAAATAGCTCATTCATGAGAGAATTCAATGAAATGTGTGTGCCATGTTTCGCGCTTTGCCTTAGCTACATGAACTGAACCGCGCAATAATTGTTCAACCACAAAATCACTGTCTGTGCCATCATAAAAAGAAGGAAAATAAGGTGAAATGTCTCCATTTCCGGTAACAACATAGGCATGCAAAATAACTTGTTCTCTAACAGAAACTGAACGTGCGGAAAACACGCGCGTTAGCAAATGGGAACGCATAAGAAATTAAATTACACATTATTGTCCTGGCGCTATCGATACCGAAAGAACGAAATCTGGAATGACATGACTGCCTTCTGGTCTTTTCTCACCTTTGACATGGCAAGCCTTTGTATTCCCTTTTTAAATCCCAAAGTACAGTACAATTAGCATTGAACTAGATCAATCAGGTGTGTTGGTCAACAGCTCTTTCAGGGCAAATTTTCGGCGATATCAAAAGGCAGCAATAGGTAATCAGCCTTCAGTTATACAAAGAACACGATCGCACTTCAGTAAAGAAACCGATGGAAACAATACTTTCTTACACCGGGAAAAGATAATCATTTCAATATCTCGTCAGTTTGTCCAAGACGCGGCAAATGTGTTTCAATAGCTCATGTTTTAACGTTCGACGCGTTAAAAAGGGTCTGCCTAATGTGCGAGCCAGCGAGCCATACGAGTCATGCGAGCCAGGGTGCGAGCCATGCGAGCCACGGTTTAAACATGAAAAAAAACATTAAATAAAGAGGGATACTACATACCAAAACATCTGATAAGAAATATATAAATAACGCTGTATTTTAATATATACATGATACGAGTTACACTTATAGCCACATGAAGCGACGGTTTTAATTTCTTAGATGATTCTAAAACGTAAATATATTTAAGTGCGTGACTGTATTTATTTTGTGTTATTTATTTATTTAGTTAGTTTTTTTAAGATCTTGAATATTATTTGTTGAAAGGAGTGCAAATTTCGAAGAAAACCACCATCGAACGTACGTGTTGGTAGTAAAACGATTTATCCCATTGGCATGATCAAGGTTCAGATAACATCAATACTGTATAGATTACATAACACTATCGAAGTCACGCCTTCTCTGTAGTCTTTAGAACGTAGTGGAGCTTTGTTGTTCTTTGTGTTCTTGTTATTGTTGCTGCAGCTCACAGCTTGTTCACAATTTCCCTACAATTTTAAAAATTACAGTAGAATTTTAGAGCCCCGATTTCTTTAAACCTTCTATTATTCGAAACAATCTTTTGGTCCCATTAGCAAAGACTAGCAGTAAGCAGTCGAAACGTCGCGATCTACATCTAAAGTGACTACATCGTGTGACAAACGATAATACATTTTATTATACTAATTTTTTATTTTATTTATTTTTTATTTTTCATTTTCCATGGCTCGCACCCTGGCTCGCATGACTCGCATGACTCGCATGACTCGCATGGCTCGCACTGTGACTCGCATGGCTCGCTGGCTCGCATATTAGTAAAACTCCGTTAAAAAGCGGTCATCATCGACTGCAGCACCGGGATCGGATTTTACTGGTCGTTAAAATTACAGAATTGAAATTACACTTGGAAGTAGGATCACTGTGGATGAATGCACTGACAATTTCGAAAACCCTTCCAAGTTCTGAGACATATTAGGCCTTTTCTTGCTTTCACTGTCTTCACTGAAGCTGCACTTTCCGTTGGGTTTGAAATACAATACAGTGGCGAAAACAGTTTGAAAACCTGCGCCGGCTTTTCCCGCACACATTGCTTAAACATTATCACTGAATATTAAATATATAGGCTGATTCAGCTAGTTCTACTCCAAAGTAGTTCTTACCTGAACCTTTGAATTTATGAGTGGAGTCCTCAGAGTTCTCTGGCTGCCAAACCCTCAAACAACTGGTCGGCAAAATCTGATCGCGCTTGAAACCGACCGTTGGACACAAAATTATACGGGAACAATGTTTTAGTTACAAAATATTACGAGGTTACCGCAGTCTCACCGGGCCTCAGGCAAAAATGTGAAAAGACTGCACGAACCAACAAACGTCATCACCAGATAACCAGTTGTCTCAAGGTAGAACATGAAAGCAGAACAGACGATGATTTTCCGCGACCGGATCAACAGTAGGCTCGATTACCAGCCGCTGTTCGGGAAAGGAGCCCGCGCTCCTCCCCCGAACGTGGACTTCACATTGTTACTTTCAACCAATAAGAAATCTGCCTGCCTGAATCGAGCAGGCTGCATAAATTAGCTTTCTCGCAGTAGCAAAAAAGTTGTGCGATATGAAGTGCGATCGCATTAGTGGGACATTTAACTAAATACCGTCAACTGATGAAATCTTGCCTGATCTAAAGCATAGTGGCATATACAGCCCGCAAAATAGTCAACAGCCTCATGCGTTAGAATCTATATTTGAATCATGTGGTGCCAGAATGTCAGATAACGAACAAAGTCAACGAAGAGAGGGATAAACGCAAACATCGATCTCAAGAAACAAAACACTCAGTCGAATTGATGTGCACGGCAGTCTTCTTGAGGGGAAGCGACACCAGTCTCTGGCGAAGCCAGACAAAATTAATTTTTTAAATGAGACTAGCAAAACATACGTGCAAGTGAAATGTCCTTTAATTTTACGGGATCACTTACACAACGTATTTTTATATAAAAGTGTGTCCGCTGAATACCCCCACACTCCGCCCGTTTCTGAGCGGCGGCCATTAGATGGGTGATTACTCTCACCGGGTGTTGTCTTTTGGCGAATTTTAACTTGTTTTTGAGATTCGGAGGGAGTCTTAGTCCTCAGGTCTTAGTGTTTTTTAGACACTCGCTGCTGTAACTATTGTTGACGCGCCATTTATTATAAGGTGGGTAAACATTTGCTTTCTGTATATGCGCGAAATTCTTGGATGAATAAGGAACAATCAATCTATCATACAACAATCATACAATGTTCCAGTTCTCGAACAGAACATTCTGCGATTACATATTTAAATTATGCCACATTGAAATTCGTTTGATCAGCTGAAAATCCCGACAATTTCTGCGGAAAATGAATTCTGGTAAACATTGTGCGTGTCGCGACGCGCAGTTGCAACTGTCGGAACAAAATTTACACTTGATTGATTTCATTACTTTCAACTCCCGTCTACTGCTAAAATCAGCATATTTATATCAACAACCGAAGTTTTACGGACAGATATAAAATAATGACAAAGCCCGGTATTTTCCTGTGTATTTATGGTTAGCAAGTTGAGGTCCTCTCGACTGATAAACTATGATTTACCGTAAACAAACTCCGTGCAACCAGCGACCGATTCTAATATTTCCGCTGAGGAATAAAAGTAGACAACATTTCTATAGCCGTTCCTTCGTTCAGGCTTACTCTTATGACTTTAGAGTACTTTTCCGAACAATTTCCACTGGATACAGGCCGAATTTTTCATGAAGGGGGGCGGGGGGCGGGGGGGGGGGGGGAAGGGGGTGGAGGTGGAACGTCTGCGTAAGAGCTAAGGCTAACTAATCTATTTGTCTCCGCTGGAACTAATCAACAAATCCCAGGACAATTGTAGTTAATGAAATAAAGCTGTTCCCACAGTAAACATCCCCAAGCCAACGTGATTCAAAAGTTGTGTTCAGGAACATTAATTGTCCCAGTTATGTAGCAGGTCATCTGGCATCCCGACGAAACAGGCCACGTTATTGTTGATTGCACGGTCCAGAATCACAACCAAAAACTAAACCGTCTCGTGTGCACTTACTTTTCAATGATGTCATTTGTTTTCGCCCCTGCTGCAAACAACAAGCCTAACCTGAAAAATGTGTTACATGGGATTTTGCCAAGGTAACAAAAATGGCACATGGAGGAAAAACATTTTTCCTTTTCAGTTACATATTAATGACAAACAGTGAAATGTGATTTGCTCGTAATACCTTAGACATCCAAACACCAATGCAGCTGACCACATTAAACGGCAAGGGCGCAGCATGTGATCTTTTTGATGTATCCATGGGTATTAACTACAGGAAATTTACCTCCGGAAATATTGGTCATACTTCACTGGTAAAAGGGTCATTTACCATGGTAAAGAGTTCTGTGTAACTAATCCCTAAGGGAGCAAATTTCCTGGAAATGAAAGTCCAAATATGTTTCTCCTATAACCGTTTTTTCATCTGCAGCCTGGGATCTTATAATCAGGACTCTACGGTATCTTTACTTGACTTTCATGACTACAACACCGCAAAATATATAAATATTCACTGTAAAGCTACAATTTCTCTGACTTATCCATAGAGCATCAACTTTTATTTGACTGAAATCCCACACAAGTTCGCATTGCAGACCTACTTTTTATTGTGTAGCCTGGGGCAACAATAAACAATAGCTGTTATCAATAATGGCTTGATATTAAGCTGTTCAGGGCTTTTGGTAAGTAGAGGTGACGTGAAAAAGTGGGCAGGCCAAAAAAGAGCCAGCAGGGGTTGGGTGGTGGTTGAGGGGGGGGGGGGGGGAATAGAAAAAGCCCCCGCTTGAGCTTTGCACAGGCTCTTTTTTTGTGTTGTCCCTAGTTACTGACCAAAAGCCTGGAGCAGACTAGCTCAATCATATCTATTTTGCGAACAGGGGCTTGTGTTCAGTTAAATGAAAAACCCAAAATGTGAATTTGTGACAGTTACATTGGACACCTTAGGAACTCTTGTATGTATTTGCAGTAAACAATGATCTGAACCAGGGTTAGGACTATACCTCATGTAAAAAGAACCAAATGTCCAGTTTGGTTTGGGTCCTTTATGTGTTAGGTCTTCCCATTGAAACAGTCAGTTGCAGTCTACTGCAAAACTTAAAGATACCTCCCTAAGATAGCAATCAAACACTTACAGGTATGGTCGTAGCTAGTAGCAGGCAAACCAAGGCACTCACCTCAGTCATGTTTTTTCGGTTTTGTTGTTCTTAGACATCATAAACACTCTAAACACCTAGGAAGAGAACTTAACCATGGACATTGCATTGGTCGTAATGTTTGGACATTGCGTCAGTCACACTGTTTTCATGGACATTGCGTCAGTCACAATGTTTTCATAGACATTGCATCAGTCACAATGTTTTCATGAACATTGCGTCAGTCACAATGTTTTCATGGACATTGCGTCAGTCAGAATTTTTACTGGCTATCTGTCCCTGGTAGGTAGACAAATTTAGAATACATGTAGTAATACATGTATATTTGTTTTTGTGACATTTTGAAGCATTTTAGTGGACACTTAGGGACCGTTCATTTTTTATAAGGTAGAGGGGGCTGGTGGGATTTGGGGGGGGGCCATGCCAAAAAAAATGGCTTTCGAGGGGGGGCTATCCCAAAAAAATAAGGGAAAAAGGGGGGGTCACGTGAAATATTTTAGTAAAACTTTAAAATGGCATAATGTTTGAATATCAAAAAAATTGCTATAGAATAAACATAGAGGGCAGGATACAAATTTATTACAAACTTTCCTTCTGCTTTAAAAAAACGTTTGGCGACAAAAAGCATTTGTAGCTACTGAAAAGAAGTATTTAACACTGTTATTTTCGAATGCAACTTTCACTGGCACTCATCTTCATCTTCGCTGTCATCGAGTTCTTCGTCGCCGCTTGTGCTGCTATGGAAGTCTGTTTCACCAATGCTGCAAGAAGCGGCAATGCTTTCCGTCAGAGTGTACTCTTCAGGGTACATGAAGGTGTAAACATAATCTCTGACTTCCTGCTCAAGGTTTGTGGTGAAATAATTCCCTTCCAAGAGCTGTGCAATGTATGGCCCATCTCTTCTAAATAACGACGTGGCAGCATCCTCAACTTTAATACACTCTTCCGGGACGGCCGTTCTAGGAGGGTACACAAGGCATTGTGGAAGATCATTTCCTAGCAGGTTTCCAACACAGATTCCATAAACTCGTTGGACGTTGTTTTCAGTCCGCTTCCTCTTTCTTTCATTTGACTTTCTGCGGTTTTCTTTTTTCCTTCTCCTTTTGTTGATGTGCTGTTTGAGTGTGCCCTTGAATATGCTGTTATAATTGCTCTTCTTATTTTCTAGTGCTTCCATGTCCTGCGTGACCTTTGTCAACTTAGCTTCTATACATTTGATCTGTTTTACATTAAAACTGTGGGCAAATTCTTCGCCCTGCTTTAAAGCAAGCCCATTGGACTGAAAGAGTGTGGAATCGTGTTCCTTTACATCTTTCAATATGACATTCAACTTTTCCACAATTGCTCTGAGCTCTTTGATGGAAAAGTTCAGTTTTCTTCCATCACTGGGCTTCAACTGGTACCCTGGCACGGAAAACTCACCCGCCCTTTCTGAACAGCCATCCGCACTTAGAAAGATTGCTTCTTTTGCTTGTAAGATGTCAAACTGCCTGGATCGTTCAGCTGTATACCTTTTCATAAACGACTCGTCGCTTTCGCCATTATTGCGCATTTTGGAATTTTGCGCATTTAAAAAGCAGCAAGAGTTAGAAAGTAAAGGCAATTGTAAGACATTCATGCTTGCAGCAGAAGAGGCCTCTCAGAGCTGGCCAGCCAACACTGAGAAATGCCAGGACATTGACACAAAATGACAACAGGGCAAGTGCTGACAGCAGTGAAACGGATGAAAGTGACAATGATGAGTATGACAGTGATGCCATTGACTCTGGGGGAGAAGATGACTCAAATGACGTCATTCTTGCATTCATCAATTCAGATGAGGAAGATGCCAATGAGAGGCCAAATGCCACACGCTCAGGGCGAGCCATAACTAGGAGATCCGAAATTGACTTCTCTTTCTTTTGATTTGTTTTTTAACAACAGCTCTCTGTCGTATAGGGATTGTAAATATTGTCTTCATAGTGAGCACAATAGCGTGAAGTAGGGCGATAATAGAGAAATATTAAAAAAGTTGAAATCTAAATATTGTTTGTTCAATTTTTTTTTTTTGGGGGGGGGGTCATCCCAAAAAATGAAAGCTATAAAGGGGGGGCCATGTGAAAAAATTGGTAAGCTGAGGGGGGGTCATGCGATTTTTAAATGGTGCTTCCCAAATCCCACCAGACCCCCCTCCCTCATAAAAAATGAACGGTCCCTTATGTCAAAATTGTGCAATGGTAATATTAATAGATAACGAGAATGCCTTAAGTTCATTTGATAAACAGACACATCAAGTGTTGTAAGAATAACATGATTAAAGCTATTGCTCAGTTTTGAATCACATTGCTCAGAAAATTCTCCCTCTCTGATTGACTATCATTGGAAGGTATTTAATGTGGAATTGGACTTACCTGCAAAAGTTACTGAGCTGAAAGATCTGTGGACTTAGATTTAATTCTGTCAATTGAAAGAAATTTTTATATTACCCTATTGTTTGTTAAACGTTCCAATAAAAAAAATTAATTCTATATTTCCTCGTTTGTATTGGTTTCTTTTTCGCCACATCAGTTGATGGTTTTGTGTTCTGCGGTTTCTTGAAGATCAATTTTCTCCAACTGCAGTAAACATCCACATATAAGAACAAAATGGATTAAGAACATCAGGCTGAAATTTAGCCCATAAAGCACCATATATACAAGAACCAGTTCAACCTGATAAATAAATATGCTCTTATATAATAAGGGAGAGGGTGTTGGAATAAGAAAAAATGTTGAAACTAATGTTACATTTCTGACCATTTCCACTCTTCATGTTGACTAGTTTGCTACCTGACAGATTTTTTTTTTATTTATTGATTGATTTACTGATTTGGTTTCTTACTTACTTATTTATTTAAAATAAATGTGCTAACTAAACCTGTAATAACATGTTATGTGTAGTATTTCTAAGAACATCTTCAGGCTGATTTCTCATTAAGCATCCGATAAATAAGATCGAACTAGATCAGCCTGAACTCCAAAACCATGTGTTCTTATATGCAGGTGTTTACTGTATCCCTAGAACTTAACACCTCATTGCTGTTGAGAATAAGGAAAATCATTTTGTAGGGAACTATAAACATTTATTATATGGCTTTGGCTTGTAGCCGATATAACGTGCGCTCTAATTGGCAAAGAGCGAGATCTGAGCGGTCATTATTTAGCTCTTATTAACCGAGCAGGAGGTCTGTATGGGAGAATCTTGACCGAGGTCGTGAGTACAGACCGAACACAGTGAGGTCTGTACACACGACCGAGGTCAAGATTCTCCTATACAGACCGACTTAGCTCGGTTAATAAGATGTTTATTATATGGCAAAGAAAGAAACTTTAATTCATTTAATGTAACTGGTTTGCTGACATTTTGCTTGAAAACGGAGATGAGCTTAACTTCAACCTGCCGAAATTTGCTCGTCCTCTTTACTTTTTTTTTTTTGTCATCAAGCTTTTTGGCACTTCCATAAATGATTGAGAAGAAAATGAAAGAAAACGGTGAACATTTTTGCATTTCAGTTTGCTACTTTTTCAACGCAAAATGAAACCGGTGTAGATGCCGGTCTAGATGGGAAAATCTAGACCGCGGTCAATATCGATTTCAGCCAATCAAATTCGTGAATTCGATAGTTCCCAGTCCTTGTGAGACAGCCATATAATAAGTAGCCGTAACGCCCACGGGCCGATTACGGATTATGCAAATTAGGAAGAGCCCAGTTCTGAAAATTCAAGGGCATTGAAACAATGAAAGCCGATTAAAACAGTAAGAAAAGTAAATTTAATTCCGATTAGCTAAAAGTTTAGAGATTTTTCCTTAAAAAAATTTATATAGAAGTCGTTTTTGACTTACCAGCAGGTAACCTTGGCGGGCACTAGTGAAAAACAATCAAAGTTTGCCGAAATCGCTTAGGGAAAAACACCATCGGCAGATCTGCCATGCATCCTGAGCAGAACACCACGAAGAAACTTATAAGTTATCATCTTAGTCACAACAATTACCGAAGTATTGAACACCGTCGTCACAGTTCTCATCAAACAGATTCCCTCGCTTTAACACAAGCAAGTGTAAATCAGCTTCCAGGATCATCAGATGTACGCAATCGGGCGGTTTCTGTCGGTAGCAGTGTTTCTGATAACTGCAGGAAGTTTTAGACATTCAGAAGGCTTGAAAAGTTCATCTGTAAATCCCAGAATGAAGAAGGTGAAGATATGTTGTCGAAAGCGAATGTGAAGATCGAGTTATTCTGAGCAGTGCATTCTCAAAGAAGACTTCCTTCCTTCTACCCAGTCTTTGACCGTGTTGCGCATCGAAGCACCACTTTGCAGTGCAAGGTTATGTTATATATAAAAAACACAGCTTTGTTTACTAGAAACAGGCCCACAAGATAAACAAGTTGAAGGTCTGCATGGTTGGAGTGTTTTTATGCATCAAATGCCCCTCGTACCCTGGATTGAAAGAAAAGTCAACAGCGGATGTGAGGTAAAATTACGTTTTAATTCCGGTAAGTGTAAACGGTGTGTAAAATAGGATTGTGGACTGCGGAGTGCAGGCCTGCACTGCAGACTGCCCGGACTGCAGACCAGTCCACCAGGGGTGAGTATAAAATGCAGACTGTGGGTTGTAGACTGCAGACCAGGGGTAAAATGCAGACTGTAGACCTCTTACTGAATCATGTTACCATTTCCATCATTGGGGGCTGACCGTCACAGGCTAACCAGGGAGCGTTATTTAGACCAAGTGTTGTTCGGGCTAACATTAACCGGAGTGCAGACTTTCACTGCAATTAGCCTGAATAACCCTGTTTACGGTCATCAATCGATAATGGAAATAACATGATATAAAGCTTGAAATACGGTCAAACCTGTATATAACGGACCTGTATATAGCGGTCACCCTGTGTATAACGGTCACTGAACACTTCCCAAAAATCGTCCCTTATATTTACTGTTAAGTTGACCTGCATATAGCGGTCACCTGTATATAACGGACGCGGTCACTCTTTAGACTCGCTGAATCCACAATTTCATATCTTTTACATGTATATAACGGTCACGAAATTGGGTTACGATTAACGAATACTGACAAGCTTTATTCTTAAGCTCGTTAAATCGCAGCCACCAAGGCAGAGGTCTCACAAAAATACAAATATTAGTACTGAACAAAACTACTAATACGTGTCATTGCCTACGACCGAAAAATGCCTACTGTAACTGGAACAACACAACTGTACCACACTGTTTTCACTTTCGCCATAGTCCCCTGATTATAACACTGTACTGTACTTATCTGTCTCAAATTGTTGTCAATAAATGTAAAGTGAGTAATTTTCCACTTGAAAACGTTGTTCATTAGCTTTCAGTAGACTCTTACTGCACCTCCCTAAAAGTACACCACGGACATTTTATGGGCCTTTTTTGTCGTGTTTATTTCGTTGCTGTTACTCGTTATTAATAAAACGCAAATTGAGTGATTATTTGCACATAAAAATGCTATTTATTAACTTCCAGGGGAGTTTAAAGCAAACCGGTGTACAGCGGTCACCCTGTATTTAACGGTCACCTGGCATTTCCCAAGGGTAACCATTATATTCAGGTTTGACTGTAGTTCTTACAAAACCTTGGGCTATTTCCTTTTGTCCCTTGAATCTGTGGAACACACGTAATACTGGTGCAAAAAAATCCTTGCATATTGGTCAGTGGTAGATCTAAAAGGGTGGTGGAGGGACCTCTTTGAAAGAGGGCAGTCCCCCACGTTTTGATGAAATGAAAGGCCCATTGGAGCATAACACTTTTCAGCTGACCCTCTCTCACCCAGCATCCGAATGACGGTCATTTTATGGTCATCACTCTGTGGTCCCCTTTTCTGAGCAAGGGAGGGTCAGTCTTCACATCACTGCTCCCTTGGGGAAATGGATAGTGGCTACTTAAAGGGGGCTGGCCACGTAATAGAGGTAAAAACAATAGGAAAGCCCTCATCGGGACGCCTAATAGGGGTGGCCATTTAATTGGTGGCCGCTTGATAGAGGTTCGACTGTTTTAAATGACAAAACTCCTCTAAGTCTTAAATGCTTATAAATATTAATAGGGTGACTATTTACACATTTGCCAACTCAAAAGTCATAAAAACACTAAAGTAGAAAAAGAATTCCGAACTATTAACAGGGGAAAGTAATGGACATAAGACTGAAAGCATAACATCGGCATCACAGTGTAACTTCATAACATTCTAACTTCACAATAAGGCATGCTTGTCAACTTTATCAACTTAATTAACTTTTGCCTGGTGGATAGTACTCATTACAGTGACCTCAGGGGGAAACTTGAATCTTCATCGTGTTTAAATGAACGATGTTACTTACTTACTTATCTATTGCACATCTTCATCAACTGTACAAATGATGAGAGCAATTAACAGGTCGGTATTGGACTGGAACTACCTTGCAATGGAGGATCATAATGTCATTTGCTTTTGAAAAGACTCCCGCACTTAAGCCTCCATTGCAAGCTAGTTCCAGTCCAATCCCGAGAACACGACTACGGCCTATTATGAAACATTTGAGTCTGACCAACCAACCCCCTTCCACCAAATTCTCCCTCCCTTCTTATTTTCCAACCCCTACGGGATGGACCATCACTTTTTAGAGGGAGGGGTTTGGCAATTTTTTTAAACAAAATTCCTGTACAGTAAAAATTGGCTGAAAAAAAATTGTGCAAGAGGAGCAATGGGGAAAAAATCGAGTTAGTTCTTTCTACTATCCAATTCTTGTGCAAGTTATTGCTCAACAACAAAAATCATGCACAACCAAGAGGTGATAAATATATTTATGCCCCAGAAAATTCCTCCCCCCCTCTTCCTCCTCTCTTACTTTTACAATATATTTTTATAGCGGCAAAGGATCGTAAGCGAGGTCTTTCGCTACATTCCAGCTAATTGTATTGTCAGGTTCTTTCTCTTTGTCTAGCAATGTCTTGATGTAACCTGCCGATTTTGAGAATTGTTTATTTCTCAAGTGTTCAAGATATGCATTTTCTTTTCTAGTCATCTTTTCACATTTGTCCTTTATTTCTGCTGGCAAGTTTGGATTTAAAACAGGTGACTTCACATATTTGCCAGGATAAACTAATTGAAGGGCCAAAGTTCCGTTAAAGCACCTTTCATTCATTTCTTCATTCATCCGATGAAAAGTTTTCAGGTCATCATAAAACCCTTCCCCCTCCAGGTTTATTTGGCGCCAAAATGTCCTGTTAAAGTGCTTGTACAATAACATATCAGCTTTGTTCCATCGTTTGATGTTCTCTTTTAAGTTGTCACTCATTTCAGCTCTTTCTTTATCCACTTTCGCATTGGATTCAATGTGGAAAAAATCTTCAAATTCCCAGCAAAGCAAGCGTTTCATTAGCACCATAGACTCTTCAAAGTATTCCATGATCATCACCAAATCAAATTCTTTTTCCAAAAAGGCAATGTACTCTTTGACTGCTGTCAAGTTCTGGTAGAACTGGTAATCTAAACCAAAGTCAAACATCATGGGATTTCTGGCTAAAACTGATGATCGACTTGCGGTTATATTTTTAAATTCTATTCCATTCCTGAGAAATGACTTTATAGATTTTGTCGGGTCCTTACCAAAACCAAAAACTTCACCGAATTCCACGTAGTTAAAAACTGATTCAAACTGGTCTACCGGGTCTCTGAGGATCGTAATGTACATGCTGGTGTCCTTTGGGAAGAGATGATGCATGGTTTTTTCATTGTATCTTGTATGACTGCACAGAAAATTTGGTTGAATTCCATTGCGCGGCAAGGCATGTATGAGGCGAAATCGATGAGGCCAGCCAATCATTGAGTCAATGCCGAGAACAAAAGAAAGATCGTTAGAGTCGCCGTAACGGAAGAAGATGTTAGCCACAGTGGATGATCCTGTTTTGTGTGTCTTGAGAAAGAGAACCTGTCTAACAGGAACACACTTGCCAGCTGAGATAAGCTTTAATATCCGTCTGGTTGTCTCAACTGTTAATTGGTGTCTGTTAAAAAAAGAAAGTACACAGATGTTATTAGAAAGATCTTACTGTGCCTAATTCAATACTACGTGAAATCGGAAGTTCAAAGCGTAAAGCCTGGTTCACACTTGTCAGATAAGCACAAGAGCAAGCACAAGAAAATGCTAGTTGAAATAAGCATATAAGCACAAGCCCAAAAAAAGAAAGACCATTTTCCTTTTACTCATCCTTGTTCTTATGCTTATTTCACTAGCTAGTGATGCTTATTTTACCAGTGGGATTACTGGCATGAAATAAGCACAAGAATTCAACCAATCACCACCTTGTTTCTCCAGTGATGTAGCTGTAACTTGCACTGTCTTTACTAATGATTGTGTTTCTAGCAGCTAACAATCATAATTATTATAACGACAACAAAGGAACCTTGCAAAAAAGAAATAATTAAAAATGGTTCCAATCTGCCAATTACAACCCATAGATGTGGCATTTTATACCCACTGAAGTAAACTTCTGTTTCCTGAGAGGTCCACTAAGATGACTGACGGAAAAAAAACCACAAAACCATTGATTGAGCAGAGTTTGTGTGTAACTGAAACACACAGACGTAAAGGTACAGTAAGGTAAAGTCTGCACACGAGCCACTAGTGGCCCATCAGGCTGTAGCTTATCCTGGTTTCCATAGCATGAAGTGACTAGGAGTATTTCTACTCCCCCCTGGATGGGATGCTAGTCCATTGCAAGGTTACCCCCAGCATTAAGTGCACTGGTGCCCATTTATACACCTGGGTGGAGAGAAGCACTGTGAGAGTTAAGTGCCTTGACCAAGAACACAACACAATGTTCCCGGCCAGGGCTCGAACCCGGACTGCTCAATCTGGAGACGAGCACACTAACAATGAGGCCACCATGCTTCCACAAAGCCACAAAGAAATACACAGAGCCACAACCTAATCTAGGGAGGCACGCTGGCCTCATGGTTAGCGTGCTCGTCTCCAGATCAAGCGGTCCGGGTTCGAGCCCTGGCCGGGGACATTGTGTTGTGTTCTTGGGCAAGACACTTTACTCTCACAGTGCCTCTCTCCACCCAGATGTATAAATGGGTACCGGTGAACTTAATGCTGGGGGTAACCCTGCGATGGACTAGCATCCCATCCAGAGGGGAGTAGAAATACTCCTAGTCGCCTCATGCTACAGAAACCGGGATAAGCTCTGGCCTGATGGGCCACTTGGCTCGTATGCAGACTTTACCTTTACCTTACCTTACAATCTAATCTAAATAAAAATGTCCAAGTCCTCCCAAAAGGATTTAAACTTAATATATGACCTGCATACTGGTTGGACATTGTTCTGCAGAAGACCCTGGAATTCAGATTGAAAAGCAAGGCTATAGCTGTCATGGCAACAGTGCCTTTAGGGGCAAGCTCCCTTTAATCTGGCCCTGACCCTCTCCCAGCCACTCAACCCCTTGCTCCATAACAAAAATGTTCTGGCCAAGTCTCAAGGTGTAAACACTGTTCTGATTAACATGAAACCCTATGTGTGACAAAATGATTCTCAACCCTAGTTCTAACTTTTTGGATCATCTCCTGACCTCTGAAACCCGCCGTCTGCTTGTTTAACAACATCAGCGAGAATGCCACTGATAGAATTCATCATTTTTAAGCCGCATTTGAACAGTATTTGAAAAATTATAACAGTTGAAGCACAACAAAAACTGGAATTTTCCAAGAAATAAAGAACTTACTGATCAGTACTGCGATGTGGTAGTCTTTTCCAGAGGTAATTCACTTCGCCATGAAATGCCACTAAAAACAGAAGACCTAACATGCCGGAAACCAGAAGATATCTTAACCGTGACCACCATCCCATGAGGGAAATGCAACAAGCCACAGCTTCGATTACTACTAGCAGTAGAAGTCACTGGTGCGGACAGTATTCAAGGGTTGAAGGGTTTCAGTTGGTGTTTGCAGCTTCTCTGGTTGACAAGGACTGCTCACAGTTTCAAACTCAGAATGGCAATATATACAGTACTGTGCCCATTTTCTTCACGTGCTCCAACTGATGTGAAGGTTATAATTCCTTTTAACGAAAGATGAAAGATTGAAGGCATTCAATATTTGACGGATTATAAGAAAAATCAGCCACTGTCATTATATTCACGTTCCCCAAAATACGCAGAACTTAGTCATTTCACATTGCTTTTTGCAAAGGACCAGTGGCTAAGAAATGTACATATGGGTTGTTGACCAAGCATGAGGTCAAAATGGCTGGATATTGGTCAAATTCTTTTTCTGCGAGTTTATGGACCGAGATGGAGTCAAGGTCCATAAACTTGCAAAAAATGAACAAGGCCAATATCCAGCCAACTTGACCATAGTTAATAGAGGGGACTGGTTGTGAGGCCCAGCAAACATCAAAGGAGTAAACAAAGATGCCAAGATTTATGTCGGAAAGTCCCAACAGTGCACAAACTTTTGTTTTGCGCTCATACACTATGCATGAATTACACAACCAACACGTTTCTATTGGTTGGTTCCTCAGTGCGGAGTAAACAACTATTGTGTTTTGTGCACCGTCAAGGCCAAAAAAGCGAACAAAAACATACAACAAAGAACTTTGTCGAGTTTCATAACCGTTCCCCTCTATCAACTTTGTCTTGACCAAAAAAGTTTGGTCAATAAAGGATTACTAAAGCTTTCAGAGAAATTTTTCTTGCAGGACATGGCAGGTAGTCCCGAGCAGGCAAGATAGCCCCATCTTGCCCAATCGGGTAGCCAATCACAACACAGGATTTGATTTATCTTGCCCGTTCACGGAGCTAACCACATAATAAGAAGATTTATAACGCAGTGTATGCACTGAGCCTTTATTCTGCTCATTAAAAATAGATAGTGAGAACAACTTGACCTGTGTCCTGGATTCGTGTAAAAGCCAGGGCATTAAAGTCACCAGACACGTATGCAACCATGAACGGAACTAAAATGCCATATTATTGACTGCAAATTGATTGAAAACATTAAAAAACAATAATCAAATAATAGTCAACAAAAATCAATGACAATTGATAGCAGTTAGAGGACTTGAGGTTGTGATTTTCCATTGGCCATCCATTACTAATAATGATAATAATAATAATAATAATAATAATAATAATAATAATAATAATAATAATATACCAGTACAGGATAACCCCATCAGTGTAATAAACACTGGTATCAAAGGAGGTCCTGTTATTAGAGTACATAAGTAAAAATACAAAAGGTCTAAAAGATACAAATTCACTAAAAAAATTGTCACAAGGCCATTTTCTGAAAGAAATCAATACCGTCATTGATTTGTCGTTGATTGATCACACAGGCAAAATTAAGAATGACAAAGAATTTAGATATAACATGTATTAGTATTTCACTACTACCTAATACAATTACGATAATTAACTGGACGTCAGGTTGAGCAAAATATTGTGATTTGTCAGTGGCGAGCAGATCAATAATTATTACTTCCTGAACGCGAGGCTGAGGCAAATAATTGATTTAGGAGAGAATGTCTTGGCCAATGAAAAGGAAGAAAATGTGTATCGAAATTATCTTTAAAAATTTGGTTTCAAAAGAATTAACTTTTAACATAAACATGTATTTCCACCACTCACAAGTCTCTTTCACCAACCACAACAGTGTGCATTTTATCGATTTTGACGCCAATGTCGATATTTGTGTACTCAGTCATAATCAGTATTGTTATTGCGATTTGTTGTCAATTTATAATTTACATCGACAAATTACTCAGCATCGACTAAAAATAGATTCGAACGGTCAAATTTGTTTAGGCGGAGTATTGTTAATTGTTGTACGCTCGCTCGTTCGCTAAGGTGGTTTTTAACGCCTTCCACGGTCAGCGCACTGTTAGACAAACTGGAAAATCCTGATTCTTGCATTTATTAACTAGGGTAGCGACTGCAAAACCCGCTGGATTCCTGGGGCACGCCGGCGATGGCCATTAAAATGTCTGTCACAAAGAACATAAAAGATTTTGTATATCTGCCATCTTCGCATTATGTAAGTTACACTGAAAATGGCAACACAAAAGGATCTAATAGTAGAGCTACAACAAAAGATATTTGCTTACGCTCAAGCAGAAATCCGTCCATATATTTTGTGCCAAGTATGTTTTCATGTAAAACAAAGCCACTTCGGGCAGCTGCAAAGCTTTCTTTCCACTTTCTGTATTAATTAAACCGTCGCTCTACGACGACCCTTTAAGCGAAATTTTCCCCGCAAGTCCGAGGCAGAGATGACGGTATACAATTAAAGCAACACAGTCAGCTTAAAAGCCGATCACAATTCAAAGCATCGCCGAAATCTGCGTTCCAGTATCGTTTCGTTTCGGCCCTCGATTTCCCGTGCCTTTTGCACAACGACGTCTGGGTGGCAAGAAGTAAGCTTAAAGTAGTATCAATAAACTTACTTACCGATCGCTCAAGACAAAAAGGTGGAAATAACTTCAGCACTGTTGCAAGTCAGCTTCCTTGCCATAAATTCACGAGTGAGTACGGCCGCTTGGAACTCCGTTTGAAATGTCGTTTGAAATGGAGCTGTCGTAGCCTGCGTAGCAAGCGTTTCCGTGGGGTTTGGAAGCAAAGAAAGACTGAGGAACGGGATTTCCGGGTGTTTTGTCTGCGCGGAAATTGGGGCGAGAACCAAAAAAAAGAAAGATGGGGTGGGAGAGGGCGTTTCTTTCCTTACCCTCCCCCTCCCCCTCTTTTACTCGCTCCATTTTTCGCGCTGTAATTCTTTGCTCCCGAACCCCACAGAAACGCTTGCTACGCAGGCTAGAGCTATCGATGAACAGATGTTCTTTTGCGTCACGCGCGGGCAAAGAATCATGGGCCGTGAAAATGTAAACAGTCGGTTTGATTTTGATTAGATTTGTTCAACAAGGTATGTACTAAAACCCCAAACAACGAAACGAAACGAGCGAAACGAAACCACCGAAGCGAGCGAAACGACCGAAACGAGTAAAATAATAAGTAAATACATGAAAAAGTTAACAAAAACAGCCTTGATCTCTGCACGTTACTATGGCAGCCTGATCTCGTACCCAGTTCCACATGAGTGACATCGTTACATCTCAAACCTGAAAGATAGATGAGCGCAAGGGTGTCGACGACGACCACGAAGACATCGAGAAAAAGGTGAGTACTTTTCACATTTTGAATGGCATTCTAGCTAAAACGAGAAATGTAATTTTAAAGAAAGGTTTTCTGGTCGTATCGTGGATTCTTAGGCGGTGTCGAATCGACAACGCCGAGCCCAGGATGTACGGAAAAACAATCTCAAGAATATCCGTGAAGAGCTGAGCGCCTAATAAGAAATTACTTTGAGAACTGCAGGAGTCACGAAGGCCTGACGTTAATATGATTAAAGCCTGTCAAGTCGCCCTCGTTTTTCTTTAGAGATATATATTAGAGAAAGTCCTGGTTCGCACGAAGAATGCTCAAAGTCATTCTCGAAAAGACCATTCGATTCGCCACCGTCTAAGAATCCATGCACGATACGACCAGAAAACCATTCTTTGAAATTAGATTTCTTGTTTTAGCTAGAAAATACCTACCTTTTCCTCGACGTCTTCCATTCTCGTCCCCAGTGCTACTCGTCTTAAAATGTCGTTGACGAGTAGCTCTGAACGCACCCAAAAATTCGAATTTTTTCATTGGCTGACAAAAAATGAATGCGCAGCAGAAATGAAAATTACAAACCTCTACGCATTCCATTTTACTTCCGGCCCAGATGGCGGCACCTTCGCTCAGTTGACACAGGCGTGCTTTACGAAAAAACAAATGGTGACCTTTCCCGATCGATCCGAAGGAATCGTTAAAGTTTCCACGTAACCAAAGGAGTACGTTGCCTGCGACGATGTCATTCACGATCGTAATCATCGTCCTTTGTTGTAGCAGCGGAGAAGGTGGGAAGAAACGTTTAGAACTCTGAGAATCAACCAGCTAATACAACAGTTACTTTGTCGCTGACCATACCCCAAGAAATCATAAAATTAACTTCGAATCGGCAGTGGGTTTTAAGAAACGTTCGTCTTCCTTTATGAAAAGCTCAAAAGGAAACTTAGAGCCAGGTGAAAAGACGAAGAAATATCACTCTTGCTAAGCAAATGTGGCACTGGAAATGCGAAGGTGAGTGTGTTTTTCTCTCTCTGAAAGATCAAGGAGATCAGATTCTAGCAGTCCAAAATGTATTGATATTAAATTGCCAAAATGAGTCAAAGGTCCGTGTTATAATACTCTGCTACGTACCTGGATGATGTAGCAAATGGTCTGAACATGAAGTTTGGTTTGTTTCTTCCACACATTGTTATGTATGTATCTTTTACTATCTGTTAAGAAGCTTCTGCTGTTATAGATATATATAATATCTTTTTTTTTTAGCTCCCCTCTCTTTATTATTGAGACCTCCCCTATAGTCTACCCCCCAAAAACACGAACAAACCTTTTGTGGTCAGGCAAGAGTTTAGTTTGCTTTAGAGCCTTCACCCAAATTTATTATTATTTTTTTTTTATAATTTACTTGTGGAAATGATGTGTAAAGGAAAATAACCATAGATAACCATAGCTGAAATTTGAGGCCCTTTCCTCTCTCCCCACTTTAGTTAGGAAGCAACTGCAACTAGCAAAACTTTATTCCGTCACAATAACATTAATCAGTAAATAACAATAATTTATCATCCATGCAAATAACTGTGAACAAATATAAGAGACAATTATTTATACATGTATAACTGATAACGCATCATCAGGACTAGTGGGTTTCCAAATATAATGTGGGAATTATCTCTACTAAAAGCAAATCAAACATTAAAGGTGTACAGAGTTACATTAATATCCCCATAAGAAAAATGTCATTATCTTTTTGTTAGCCTTTGAAAGATAATTTATTTCCTGCCATTATTTACTATTCTTTGTTAATTTTCAGACCATAATAGTGCTACATAAATTCCTCAAAGGATGACCATTTATGGATAATTCAAATAGGAATGTTGTTCTTGCAGTTCAATAAATAATACTGAAAAAAAAGGAGATGGAGAAAGAACTCTCCATTGTTGATAGTAAAGCTATGTGGCTGATGTTCTGATCAACCACAAGACGTAGAAAGTATACATTGAGATTTGTTGTTGCACATGGTTGTATAACAGGCTGAAGAGCCTTATTACCATGAAGTAACATGAATTGTAAAAGAGCAATGACATTGCATTGTTTCCCATTCATTTTGTTCATGCAGTTTCCTAAAAAAAAATCTTCCTTAATGTACATTGAGGCACACCAATATGAATCACTCTCTTCACATCAGGAACCTCTACATGTATACCAATGCCAGATACTAATGTTATAGTTACATCATTTTAGCTGTATTATATTTTTCGTAACACCATGTACTCATATGGGAATACTGAAATAAATTGGTGTTGTTGTTGTTGTTGAAAGCACCCAAAAGATTAAGCTTTATATAAGCTGGTTGAAAGGTATAAAATGAACAAAAACAATTACATCGACAAAAGCAGTGGGGGATGGGGGACAAAATGGTGGAATAGCCCTATATCTAGTCTTGTAATGTCTACAGGCTTTTCTCAAACCCGAATGTACAAAAATCATCATTGGATGTTCCAGATAAGCTAATTAAAATTGCTGCAGAGCCATTATGGAAGCCCCCAGCACATATATATAACCACTCGATAACAACTGGCATAGGACTTTTATTTTTTTCTTGGCATTTTTCTTAACAAGGTAGTAACCACTTCAAAAGGCCAATTGCTACCCTATACCCTGGTTACCACACACATAGTTTTTTATTCTTTCCATAGCCATATGCAAAATAGATTTCTCTTCTCATATTTATTTAATTATAATACTGATGTAAATTAATTCTGTAAATAATGCACAATAAAAGTTGATCGATTGATTTAATTTGACAGTTTAATGATCTGTTGATTGTGTAAGACCCTTTTTTGTAAAAAAAATAGAACAGAATGGGGTTACTTGAAAAAATGAGGACATGAAAGATCATATGAAAGTGAGCACCTTTATTACATATTCCTTGCAAGGAAACATGAGCAAAACTCCAATACAACAAAACTTTCCTGAGTTCAACACATTATTATTCTGCTACAGCTTACAAACCTATGTAAATAACCAGGAAGTAAATAGTTCTTACCATTAAAAAAATTTTCTCTTCATCTATCAGCACGGCTTATATTTAAATCCTCTGGTCAGTGATGCAATTTCCACGGCTGATTTCCACAAACGCTTCCGTGTGTCCATAAACAAATTTTACCGTGTCATCGATAGACGTAATACATGCCGTATCCTGATTACGTTGCTTGAAAGCTTTCACAACTGCACCTCGCTCTTTAAACTTCTCCTTTTTATCGAATATGAAGAGAAGAAACAACAAGAACACAGCTATCGATTCCTGAATTTTTCTAGACGGTCCACCACAAAATGCACCGCGAAACCCGTTGGTGAAATATTACACAAGCTGGCAATCGTGTTTGAAGCGGCGACGGCATTTAAGGCCGCTTTCTACTCTCTTTTTAACTCTAAATCACCTAACTTCAGCGAAGTGAAAACACATGTCAGCGTTCCGATCTGCTTACATCTAAAGAATACTGTCTATTCCTCTCTCCCCTCCCTCAGCATTAGTTTCTGAGCATGAGCAGATATGTAGGCCAAAATTACGCATGCGTTACCGGATGTCCGTGATTTACGGACATCCGGTAATGGCTGCTACCAGAGCCCTCCGTTTCTCCGACCACGTGACCAAAAGAAACGGAGGCTCTGGGGACGAGAATGGACGTCTTCCTGCTCGACACGCTTGCGCTCATCCACCTTTCAGGTTTGTGATGTCACGATGTCACACATGTGGCTTAAGAGCAGGATCTGGGTACGAAATCCGGCTGCCATAGTAACGTGCTAGAGATCAAGGCTGTTTTTTTAACTTTTTAATTTATTTACTTACTATTTTACTCGTTTCGGTCGTTTCGCTTGTTTTGGTGGTTTCGTTTCGTTGTTTCGGGTTTTAGTACATGCCCGAAAAATTAACACCCGGGCGGAGTGTGGGGTATTCAGCGGACAGACTTTTATATGAAAATACGTTGTTTAAAGGACATTTCACATGCACATACGTAACAAGACATACTTTTCCAGCGTAAAATGTAAATATGGCGGACAAAGAGGACGAAGAATATCTCCGTCTGCATTTGCATGATTATAGAAAGGAAAATGGCTATGTCTTTGGTTTTTTCGAGGGTGTTCTTAAAGAATTTCTCGAAGAACATATGTCATCGAATTCAAGGTGCTTTGTTCTGTCAGAGCGCCATAGTAAGGAAGATAATCATAAGCGCTATTCCTCAACAGGTACAGTATGCATGTATTTCATGATATTATATAAAAAAAACACAATCAAGACGCTATTAAGAGGCCACCTTCCGGGATTTGTGAGTAGCCGCTTAATAGAGGTTGGTTGCTTCATAGCGGTTCGTCAGGAATTAGCACGAAACTTAGTAGAATGTGTACTTTGGATATCTTTTTTGTTTTTTACCCACAGGCTAATTTCTTACTGAACTCACTTAACATGTACTTTAACGTTTTTATCAGTAGCCACTCATTTCGGACTAGCTCTTATCTGTCAGCGCCTTGTCCAAAACATATTAACAAAACCTAACTACGCCTGATAAGTTTTGTGTGGCCGCTTAGAAAGGCTTAAGACAAAAGAAAACCCTGATCGGGACGACCAAAAAGGTGGTCGCGGCCGCCTAATACCTTAATAGAAGTGGCCGGTTAATTGGGGATTTATTTGCAGTTTTTACTGACAATAACTGCAGGAGTTTGATAAATGGCCGTTAGACAAGATGTGGTATCTCGCTGTTTCTGCTATAAAAGTAGCCTGCAGTCGCCCTTCATGGGGTCATGGGTCGAGTGACCTTAGGAGAAAATGAACGACTATATTTTTAGACCTATCCTTCACACAAGAAAACATGTTCTAATTAATGGAAGCACTCCAGTTTTAAACTTATTCATGTGATATCTATTATTTGCAATAGCGCCGCCGGTATGGGAGGACAAGAGGGGAAATGTACCCATCTATTTTGGGGGTCGCCCATTTCGGATTCTTGCATCACAGACGTGGCATTGCTTGCATGGACCCCTTAAAGTAAGTGACGAGTGTGATTATTCATAATGTGCTCACATAATCAGAATCTTGAGTTCTTTGCTTATTTCAAAGTAAGAAGTCGGCTCTGTCTTTCTCTTCGATAGGATGCGCGGGGTGGTTGGAAACCTGAGGAACCAGGGGAACATGATTACAACATGAAGAAACGATTAAAGATACAGGGAAGCAGAAAACTAGAATGCCCTGCTCAGATTCGAGTCCGTGACGTAATGGTATTCGAAGACTATGGAGTAGATGCGACGAGTTGTGACACTGAGAACAGCTTGCGATCGGCAAAGAAAAAAGTGGCAAAGAACTGCTGAAGATAGATTTACAGGATGGAGTACAAGAGAAAACAACTGTACGTCATTACATTCGTATACCTCTTTCTTCTCTCCACAAAGGGGATCCCATTGGTGAGACCGTTGGTGTAAATCAAAATATAGATAAGCGAATAATCGAAAAAATCTTCGAGCTAGTAAGCAAGGGCGTGACCAACATCGGCGAAGTAAAGCGCAGCATCGCAGATTCCGTCGAAAAAGAGCTTTTTGGTGGGGTTCCTGTGGATAAGCGGCCACGCTTAAGTAATCGGAGATATCATCCTACCAAAGAGATCTTCGGAACCACGTTTCGCGAGCCATAGCTGCCCAAAAGTACTGCAAAGATGACCAAGAGTCTTTGGGGAGAAAAATTGAGGAGTGGCAAGAAAAATCACCATCAAGCAGGTTCTTCTTCAGGCCCCATCATGCCAAGCAAACCGAAGAGGCCCAGGACAAGAAGGCAGAGGAAGACCAGCCGCAGCAAAACTTTCTGTTTATTCACCAGGAAGAGTAGCAACAGCGTCTGTCACAAAGATATGGTTCAGAGCTGGTTTTCATGGATGCCACGTACAAAACGACAAAGTATGCTATTCCCTTGTTCTTCGTATGCGTAAGGACAAATGTCGATTACAAGGTGGTTGCCGAATTCATGACGCAGTATGAAGATCAGCAGTCGATCAGCGAGGCGTTGTCTGTTTTAAAAACATGGAATCCCCTTTGGCAGCCCATATACTTCATGGTTGACTTCTCCACCGTCGAAATAGGCGCCATTGAAGAGCAGTTTCCTGGAGCAACTGCCTACATTTGTGATTTTCACAGGTTGCAGGCATGGCAGCGATGGGTGAGGAAGAGTAAAAACGGTTTCAATTCCCTGGAGCAGGAGGAGCTACTGGCTCACTTGAAGCGTGTTACGAACGCGACCACTCGCAAATACTACGATTCTGCAGTAGCTTCCCTGAAGAACCTGCGTTTGTATAAAGAAAAATCAAACGTGCAAACGTACGTCGACAACGTGTGGCTTTCGTGTTCTTTCCGTTGGGCAAAATGCACGAGAAAGCGGCAAATACTCAACGTCGCGATACTAACAATGGAACGGAGGCCCAGAATAAGACTTTCAAGTATGAGTACCTACCGCTCTCGTTGGATAAGTCCGTATATGGAATCTCTGTGATGTTAGTTGAGAGGTACGTCCCTGACTGTCATCAAAGGTACCTACAGCGTAATCTGCAGCTGAGCAGCGCATACAGGAGATTCAACTCGACAATGCCATCATACCTGCATAATCGGCCGCCACATTTCATCAAGCATTGTCTTAAAGCAAAGTTCAGCTCTGGTGACTTGAGGGAATGCGATGTTGAATGTGTCGACATGGTAAAGGGTGTTTTCTCTGTACGTAGCTCATTGCAGCACAACCGCTTTCACGAGGTCAAATTAAGTGAGCCTAACTGCACGTGTGAGCAGTGGGAAAAATTTCACTCTCCATGCAAGCACTTCTTTGGCGTCTTCAATTTTTTCGCCGATGAATGGGACTTTGAGAGTCTTCCGTCACATTACCGTAACAGTGTTTTCATTACACTGGACACTGGCCATCTGGAACTGGAAGTAGCATCAAAGCTCGATGAAGCTGTATCTAACAATGACAATGTTGATAAGGTAGAGGGAGGCCGCCAAGATCCAATCACAGTCGACGAAGATGAAGAACTACATGATGAAGAGGTACATGTCGAACATGGTGAAGAAGACCCCAAAATGGATGTTGCGAGGGAAAAGGAGGATGAAAAAGAGATTATGCTGAAAGAGGCACTCAAGGAGAAAGTCAAATGCATATCCGATCTGACTTATCTCGTTGAAGATGTTAGTGTCCTTCAAACAGCCCTTGATTCTTTGAAGAATGTGGTCACAACCATGGATGCTGCTTGCATAAAACAAGAAGGGCTCCCAATTCGTCAAAGCCCACGAAAGCGAAAGCTGAAACTAAAAAACGTGGAATACCACAAAGTTTTTCATTCCAAGTTACCTCTTCGCAGACGATTGAAACGGGCAACAGGATTAAAGTCAAGCAAAGCTCCCCAGAGTGCAGTTAGTTTTGACTTTACTGAAGATGATAACTTTGAGCCACCAGTGAAGCGTCACAAATTAGCAGCGGTTCATGTCTCCACGGTAAGTATCTAGTCAATGCAATCGAACCGTGCAATAAAGTAAATTGAGCGGACATGATCCCGTAAAGCCGCAAAAAGTAATATAAATAGTGCTAACCTGACTCTGCTAATTTGTTTCCATTAGTCTACTACAACGGACCACAAAATTGCGAAAGAACGCCCAGATGATCGCGAACATGTGATTGATGTCAATGAAAATGTTGATACGCTGGGTCCTGGTCAAGTTACCAAGTAAGTAGCCTCTTTTACAAGGAACGGTCATAAATACTTCTGCATTCTAAGTTATGCGTGTCTTCTCGTGTCGGTGTATTTATGTTACGTTTTATCTTATTTATTCGTCTAGCAATCATCTCCACAAAGAAGATCACCCCAAAGATGTTGCCTTATTCGATAGGATAAGGCAGGCCATTAACTGTAGATTGGCGGTGACAGATGTGATGCGAGTTTATGGGCCAACCAAAATTACAGTGGGAGACTTTTGGACTTCCATACCACCAAGTGAGCAGACTCTAAGAGAAGAGAAGAAAGTGCAAGAAAGCGTACCTGATCATACTCCCGGATGGCTCATGTCCACGGTATGCTTCATTAAATACTTAATTAATCATTTATTTATTTATTTAATTATTTATTTATTTACTTACATATATATGCCACCAACTTACCTGCCTCCTTTGTCTGGAAATACTGGCTCCCGGTTAGCGTTGCTTTTGTATATTTCGAAGTTTATATTTCTTCCTTTACGTCGGATTAACTTGGAAAGTACTATTCGTTATTTCGTCGAAGTGGTTACTTTTTACAAAAACATGGTCGTCCACAATTTGTAGGCGTCTTCAACCACCTTCTCGGAATGCAAACACATTCATGTGAAGCATATGCTCCTAGATATCCCTGGATGATCGTACCCGTGTAAAAATATAATCCTACTTTTCTTGGTTATAACATATCATTCTGATTTCACCAACAGATTATAGAGGCTTACCTGTGGTCTGTAGAGATTGAAAATAACAACTTTTTTGCCGCAGACACAACTGTATTCCAAATAGTGTCTATGGGCGGCAGCACGCGTCGCCTGTGGAAAGGTGTAAACTTTCAGGACGTTGAAATCATGGTCGTCTCAATGAATATTCAGTACAACCCGACACTGGACCCTTCTGGTATGTTCCGTTAATTTAACAACAAAATCTTGGTCGTGGTGGTTTTTATCAATTTCGTCTTCCATTTGCAGGCGGTTGTACTTTGATCCCCTGCTTTCAAAGGAGAGGAAGATGAATGGCAACGACAGGCTACGCTCCTTGATTGAAAATATAAGGTGCCCATATCTGACATAGAAGCTCTACTTTCAAAGCAGTTACTATGTGACAATTTCTGATTTAGTTAAGTGTCGGGGACTTATTCTATGCATTCCTAATCCTTTATCCGCTCTTGCAGTCAACTGATCGATGTAAAGACCGGATGGAAATACACAGAATGGCCTTGTGCTGAACCTCTTCACTATCACCAGGAGGATGGTTACAACTGCGGAGTCATAATTTGCTTGGTAATTTTCTCAGTATATTACAGGAAGACCTCGCAAACAACAAAATTTAACTTGTGTTCTGTTGACTAAATAACTCTCATTGCCATTGCTGTCTTTTACCTATTATGCTGTAGTTTGCGAGATGGCTAGCAGAAGGACTTGACTACAATAGGAAGTTCTCTATGAGGCTGGAGAGGGAAAGAATGGCATGCACACTTCTTGGTTCATATTATAGTGATCGATATGATGAGGTATGGTCGGCTTTATGCTTGATATGAGCAATATGCTGAAAACGACTTCCTGTCCATGGCATTGATGTCATAATAAAACCTGCTGTAATCTTACGTGCAGGAGGAATGCGAATTTATGCAAGATTTGCCTAGATGATGACGGAAAAGACTGGGTGGGTTGCGACGGGTGCGCCCAATATTTCCATGCGAACTGCCTCGGTGTCAGTTATTCCAAAGTCCTCTCACAGCCATTCTTTTTTTGCCCCCATTGACAACCATTTTTATAGTTAATTGCATTATAAACTACCCACATATTATCTGTCTTAAACAATATTTTTGTTTTGAAACGAGTCTTAATTCCATTTGTAAATTCTTGAGCCTCTTTCCACTTGTTTTGAACACGGCATAATATTACATAGTTTCCATGTCAGTAAACCTGAAAGTGAAACTAGGAAAATACTCTTCTTTTTTTCTTTGCCGTTAAATTAATTAAACTTTAGTCAGCTGCCACAGTGATGGGACAAAGTACTTCAGTATGCCTCGGAAAAAGGCTTTATATAAATCCAGAACTCGGAATGCTACGATTCGATTGTAATGAATTTTTGCCGGACGGTCCGCGTGCAATGGCGTGCATGTAACTTATGTTCAGAAGAGGGAAAAAAGAATTGAGTATCATAAATTCGCGAACAGAGGTAAAAATGATACCAGGTATGCAACATTCAACGAATGCACACTTTTGAAAGGTTTAAGCGTTATTTGATGACAATTGATGACACCTAAATAAAGTAATTAACTTTAAAGGCTTGCGCCTGTGTGAAAGGTACTTAAATATTCCGTGACACTTACATAATATATTTTTTTAGTTTTTTCTCAAGCATCTGAGCGGGACGGAATCCTAAATCTTCGAATTTGATTGGCTAATCATAGGCACGTGACGATACGGCCCACGGGCCGGTTTTTTTCCCGCTGCCTAAAGGTCGCTCCTAAAAGTTAGCGGTGATCGTCAATCTTTTGCCTTTTTTACACATCCATCGACGATTAGTCAACGCAAGTTTGTCTCTGTTCACTTTAAAATGGTAAGGAAAGTCACTGTAAGTAAATTCAATTGAGTGTTTTGAAGTTGTGAGAGTTTGCTTAATTGTTTGTAGCTTGGCGCTGTAATGGCGCGTAATCCTGTGTTTCTCTCGCCGTAAAATTTGAGTCAATTTCAGTCGAGTTTACCTCTCTGATCGTTGCTGTATTTAGAACAATTTCTGTGGAATACACTTAACGAATTTCCTCGCTTTCTGCTATTCAATTTACGGTAGAAAAGTGACGAAGTGATTTTAAAAGCAACTACTGACAGAAATTGTTTTTGTAGTAAAACTTCAAACTTCGCACGAAATTTCACACCGCAAAAACAATTTTGGAGAACTTAACTGGTGAAATAAATGCAAGTAACACAAAGTAGTTCGAAAAATATCTGTTTTTTAATAAATCTTTCTTTGTCCACTATCTGAGTTACTCGTCTCCCAGCCGGCAAATAACATATATATGTAAAAGCATGCCCGCTGAATACCCGCACTCCGCCCGGGCGTTCACGTTTCGCATAACCTCGATATGTAATAGTAGATGTCGGCGGTAAATATGTCACGTTTCACGCGCTGAACGTTCGCATAAAGATTAAAAAAATAATAATAACTCCGCGCATTGTGAGCTTGGGCCGCCTGTGTTTCATTTTTTAAAAAAATAACGTTCTATGTAGTCGCGAGTTTTTATCCTTCGTTATTTTAACATTCATTCAATGCCTTCCAGAGCGCTCAAATTCTCAATTGTCCAAAATGTAACACAACACCGCGCACTTTTAGTGCTCTGGTCCCACGCGAACGTGTATATAATCGTGAGTTTGAGACGCAAGTTAGCGAAACAAGTTTCCCCGACGTCACCCCCCGGGCCAGCTGGGCATATTTAAATTGTTTACCCATGATGCACAACATTTTTTCCAGAACTATTTGCGTTGAATCGAGTGTGCTGTGGATTTCAGAGGAAATCTTGAGGAAAAAGCTTGCTTGCAACTGCTTAAAAGCGGTAAATGGTATTGACGAGGATTTTGTAAGTATTCGTGTTTGATTTAGGCCCAGTTCAGACGTCGTGCTTTTGCCGTGCCGAACTAAATTCAGGAATTAAGTTCGACAAAAGCACGGCAGAAGCACGGCGTCTGAATCAAACTTTTGAATTAAGTTGGGCAAGCAATTAAGTTCGACAAGCTCTGCCGTGCTACACGAATCTGGCACGGCAGTGATTCAAACGTCGTGCTTCTGCCGCGCTAAACAAAATTCATAAATTATATTTATGTATTTTGGCGAGATTGTGTTCCCACGGGGAGTTAGGAGGAGAATTGTTACGAGGCACCAGTATATCCCGAATTTGACTCGACTCTGACACGACGTCTGAATCAGAGTTGTTTTCCTGCCGTGCTACAGTCAAACCTAATTTCAATTTAGTTCGACACGACAGAAGCACGACGTCTGAACTGGGCCTTAGTTCTTGTAGTAGTTCTACATATTGGATTACATATTATGATAGTGACACTCCGGCTGGTGACTGGCCTGGTACGATTTTATGGCGACCTTTACAACAACCAACTTGCTTTTTGTAAGGGATCACAGCTCATTGGTTATTTTAAATAGTCAGGTGCAAAAAAACTGTTGCTGTTTCAGTATGACCCTGGATCGATAAAGATATGTATGCCTAAAGTAGTTCATTTAAGGTTCGATGTTCGATAATGCTAGTGGTAAGCTTATTGCTCGTGTTCAATAGCGAATAGCCATTGCGTTGCTGTGTATTGCTTTAGATGTTAAAATATCCCGGCGAAATATACCTTTATTTTGGGTATGTTCGATTCGAGCAAGTGATTGCTTTCCCAAACAAGCACCGTGACACGTATGAAAGGACGAAAATTATACATGCGTATGCAGATTTCCTTGGCTGCCGATGGAAAAATTTGAGAATTTGAGAATTTTTTTCGGATTCAAATCTCGTTTGAACTCGCAAATATTTTATTGCAGAGTTTGGCGAATTAAACCGAATTTTGCTCAGAAATGTAGATTACTTCTGTGCACAATAGTGAAATACAATTAATATTTTATCAGTCGCCACTGAAAGTTAAGGTAATTAATGCTTCACTCAAACTTGATTGAATCTCGCTGATTGCTTGGCTTTCATTGTTAAAGCAATTGTGTACACAATAGGCCCACACGTCGCATACAGCTTATTTCTATAGAGCAGAACATTTAACTTTCATGTCTCCATGGTAATGTAGTAATTTCTATTAATATGCCTTCACGGCCGGCTTAAATGTCAAACTTTACTTGTTGAAAATACATGTGTGGGCTGATGAATCACACATTTGTAAATATAAATTATGCACCTTTCTCCGGAAGTGTTCCTGTGGCCTTCTTTGTCACGAGACTTGCTAGGGAGTTCTAAGTCTTGTTTCACTGGTTGGTGGAATGGCTGCATTGACAACCACTTTAGTGAGGCGCCAAAACTGTGAATTTCTTTGGAGGCCGAAAATTTTGAGGTTTATTTTCGTGTGAATTACCTCTATTCAAATGAATTAATCGGGTATGTAGATTAATCAGATTTTAACAAAATTGGGCCAAAATTTTCTTCAGATGTTAGTGCACCAACGTGTGTGAGGCAAAAAGTTTTTCTTGTGATGTCCCAGCTAGTAACAGCAATCAGAAAATTTGCTATTGTCCAACTTCAAAAGGGATTTTCTAAGTAACCAATAGAAATATTGAAAAAGCCTTACATGCTTAGCCCTTCATCACCTGAGTGATATGGTCCAGTCAGTTTGGATGTTCGTGGTAACACAAAGGCTGGTATTTCAGTTGTGCAAGTAAGGTCGTTTGTGCATTTCAAGGCTTGTATGTGCCTAACAAAACAAAAATGGCAGTTAAAATATATTGTTATTTTTGTATTCTGCAGTTTATTAGCTTTACAATAATATTAGTTTACCATCTGATGGGTTTCTTTAAAGCAGTGCGCACAGAAAGATTTTTCTGGAAGGCACCCCTGAAGGTCAACAGCCGGTTGCCAGTTGATTCAGACGTCAAACCTAATGGTGTGGAACTTAATTGCTAATTTGAGACAAAATCTTTGATTACAATGATTACACAATTATTGTATCAAATTAGTAATTAAGTTCACGGTTGGGTTGACACCTCAATCAACCAGCCAACTTAATTATTTCATTCAACTCAATTGAGCATAAGGCTAGGTTCAGCAGTTGGAAGTTGGAACCAGACCTCAAAGAAGTATGAATGTGAATTATCAAATGGGTGATATGAACTCATGTTCAGTTTCATTTACCAGCCTTGGAAATAATGAAAATATCCCTGTGCTTTTCTAGGAAGTTTCTTTTATTGTCGCTATATAGTTATATAATAATTATTATATTATTAGCTTTGCAATCAAATGTGATGTACCCGTGGGGTCTGTACTGGGACTCCTTCTTTTTCTTAATTAATAATATATATGAATGACATTTCAAGCTGCCTAGAAATTTTATCAATTATTCTATTTGCTGATGAAACAAATCTGTTTTTTAGTCATAATAATATAGATACTCTAAACAAGACCATGAATCATGAGCTTAAAAACATTGCATCTTGGTTTTCTCTAAATAAGCTCTCTTTGAATATTAGAAAACACAGTTCATAGTTTTAAGTCTCGAGGGAAAACATCAAATCAAAAACAAATCAGAAGGTTTCAATAAAAATAAATGAACAGAAATTGCACAAGTTAAGTGTACAAAATTCCTAGGCTTATACATTGATGATGAACTTACATGGAAATACCACATTGACAAAGTACATGTAGTATGGTGACTGTAAACGTCACCAGATAAGCTGCACTCGCAGATAAGTCACCCCCTGAGTTTGGCAACTCAAATTTCAGAAAGGCTTTGGAAAGGAATCAAACTAATTCACAAGTCTTGAGAAAGATTCTTTACATGTACATTTCTTGACCAGTGCAAACTCACTAACATAAAAAACAGAGAATACCTCAAACTGAAACCCTTATCTATAATTTTTATTAGTTCTGGAATAGTATGGACATGATGTCTACCAACTTTGACATGTGTTTGATCTTTCTCTGGTATTTTTCAACTGGTAGTGTCAGTTTTTCAATTGAATTTTACATGCAACAGCAAGGGCGCTTTCATTCATGCTACTCTTTGTTACAAACACACAACGCAGCCATTTTGTGGTAAAAAAAATTGTTAAGATGATTCATATTTGCAAGATATGTTAACATTACTCCTATTACCCGTAAACCAGCTACTCTTCATTACAAGTACACAATATACAGGGAGGGCTCTCATTAAGAGTGGAGCACCAGGTAAATTAACTGGTTGTGAGGTTAATTTGGTCCACCTGGTTAGAGCATCAAGGGGAAAGTTTTACTTAAAAAGAATTTCAGTTCAAAAAATTTTACCCACCTGTGAAAACTGGTTACCCTCCTGCTGAAAATGTTAATGAAACACCTGAACGTATAAAGTTAATGTTTTAAATTCTTGATTTTACACA